>NC_037672.1:97582426-97722340 GCF_003255815.1 Theropithecus gelada | reverse complement strand
GGGGAAAAAAAGAAAACCCCCCCAAAAAAAAAAAAAAAAAAAAAAAAAAAAAAAAAACCTATTTAATGAAATAATAGCTGAAAATTTCCCAAGTCTAGCAAGAAATTTAGCTATTCAGATATATAAAGCTCAGAAATTCTCAAATGGGTAAAATTGAAAAAGATCTCTTCCATGGAACATTATAACTGTCAAAAGTAAAAGAATTCTAAAAATAGCAATAAAATAAAATAAAATAAAATCAGCCAGTTACTAATAAGGGAATCCCATCAGATTAACAGTATTTCTCAGCAGAAATTTTACAGGCCAGGAAAGAATGGGATAATATATTCAAATTGCTGAAAGAAAGAAAAACTGCCACTCAAGGATACTATACTCAACAAAGTTATCCTTTTTCAATGAAAGAGAACTAAAGTATTTTTCAGACAAGAAAAATCTGAGGGAATTTATCACTAGGTCAGCCCTACAAGAAATGCTGAAGGGTGTCCTATGCCTAGAAGCAAAAAAAAATATCAATTATAATAAAAACACAGAGGTATAAAACCCACTGGTAGAGCAAACACACAATAAAGAAGAGAAAGGACTAAAATGTTACCACTACAGAAAACTGCCAAACCACAATGATAAACAGTAAGAGAAAAAGAAAGGAACAAAGGATATATAAAATAACCAGAAATCAATTAATAAAATGACATAAATAATCACTCATGTATCAATAATAACCTAATATGTAAGCAGATTAGACTTTCCCCTTAAAATATAGAGACTGACTGAATGATTAAAAAGCATAATCCAACTATATGCTGCCTATAAGGAATCAATATCATCTGTAAAAATATGTAACCGTAAAAGTAAAGGGATGGAAAAAGACTCTTTTTCCAATGCAATTGGAAATAAAAAGCGAGCAGAAGTAGCTGTACTTATATAAGATAAAAATACTTTAAGTCACAAACAGTAAAAAGAGACAAAGAAAGTCATTATGTAATTATAAAGGGATCATTTCAACAAGATGAGGTAATAATTCTGGACACATATGTATCCAACAATGGAGCATACAGTTATAAAAAACAAATATCATTAAAACTAAGGGAGAGACAGACTCCAACAAATTATAGTTGGGGACTTCAATGCCCCCTTTTATCATTGGATAGATGATATGGTTAGGCTTTGTGTCCTACCCAAATCTCAAGTTGAATTGTAATCCCTATAATTCCCAGGTGTCAAGGAAGAGACCAGGTAGAGGTAACTGAATCATAGAGGTTGTTTCCCCCATGCTCTTCTCATGCTAGTGAGTGAGTTCTCATGAGATCTGATGGTTTTATAAGGGGCTCTGTTCCCTTTGCTCAGCAAATCTTCTCCCTGCTGCCCTGTGAAGAAGATGTCTTGCTTCTCCTTCACCTTCCACCACGATTATAAGTTTCCTGAAGCCTCCCCAGCCATGCTGAACTGTGAGTCCATTCCACTTCTTTCCTTTATAAATTACCCAGTCTCGGGCAGTTACTTATAGCAGTATGAACACACAGTAATACAACAGATCATCTAGACATAAAATTAACAAAGAAATGTTGGATTAAACTAGACTTTAGACAAAATAAATCTAACAGACTATAGAACATTTACAGAATTTTCATACATCATCTGCAGAATACACATTTTTCTCATCAACACATGGAACATTCTCCAAGATAGACTATATTTTAAGATATAAAACAAGTCTCAACAAGTTTTTTAAAACAGAAATTATATCAAATATCTTCTCTGATCAAAATGAAATAAAACTAGAAATCAATAATAGTCAATAACTTTGGAAACTGTGGCAATTTTAAATCATCCTTCTAAATGACCATTGGGTAAGAAAAAAGTTAAAGAGGAAATAAAAAAATTTCTTGAAACAAATGAAAATTAAAACATAACATACCAAAATCTATGAAATATAACAAAAACAGTGCTAAGAGAGATGTAGCCATACATCTCTGAGGAAAACAAGCAGGGAGAGAGGGAAGCTGCTGAACAACTGAGCAGATTATTTTATAAATTGAAAATTTAAATTATTAGATCAATTACATTTTAAACTGTATACAAAATTTCATTTTTCTCCTGCTATTAGTAAATAAGGATTTTGGAAGAAAGCAAATTAGTTATAAATGTAATAAAAACTTTGCATTTCCATTGTAAGTTTTAATTGTGAATTAATTGGATTTGTGAATCTGCTACCTCTGGTTCTGCTCACACAAAAATCTCGATTAAAATTGTCAACTAATTCCATCAGAAACAATGGTTCTTTACACTGAGTCTTTGTGGATACGACCTAAAGATTTCTGGAAATGAGTAAATCCATACACTGCACAAAGAACCATACACAATTTATGGTAGAGTTACCTTAGGTATAAATCTACATGAACATCTACAAAGGATGCAAATTCAGAGTCTCACCCTTCTGTTTTCTCCTTCAAAAATGTCAAGGAAAACCCTTAGTTCTAGCTCTTTGGCTTGTCTCCATTCTGGTCTGGTCTTATTCTTCACATGCCGTCCAAGTTTCGCGTAGGCATGCCCCGGGTTCTCTTGTCTTATTTGGGTGTTGTTTTGGATGTTGCTTCCTTTTACCTGGGCCCTTCGTTGTTGTCTCTGGTAACATACTTGCTCTAAGTCCCCTTAGGAGCATTCTACTTAATGAATTTCTACAGAAATTGGCTGCCTCAAATATGCACTGCCACATTCTGCCTGTCTGCTTTATTATCCAGAGGTTGGCTTGTCATTTGCCTAAACCTGAAGTTCTCTTCTAGCAATAATGCTTTTTACCCTTTACATGAATAAATTGGACATGCGAAACACCCTCAAGGTTGACTGAAAAGATTCTCCTCAGAGTTCAGCACAGGACGCTGTGAGAATTCCTATGCAACATCATTAAACACCCCATACCCAACAGTGTGAAAGTACTACCACGAAAATGGCAGGTATCATAGACATTGCAACTTTCCTGGCGTATTTCCTACTGGATTTACGTTTACAATTACATTTTTGACAGCAGTAGTTTTTGCATTTATTACATACTGCTTTGGGTAAATTACTTGCATATTTAGTAGTTTTTATCATTATTATCCTTCTGAATGTCTTAAACTTTGGTATCTACATGAGTACATTACATTTGGTGAGTCAAATTATAATTTAGAATTTAAAGAAGTTATATCTAATGAAATTGTAAGAAAATTTTGCTTTGGGACATTTCACAGTCTAATAAAGATTTTTATTCTTCTGTGAAATCTAATGGTAATATCCCTCTAATGCAATAAAATTTTCATTAAAAAGGGCTGTGTATTTTCTGTTATGTTCTTACATAAAGACTTTTTAAATACAAAGAATTAAATGCAGAATAAAGCAGTATTTCATTTCTACGAGATGGGCACTGAAACCAATACACAACACATTCAGAGATCAAAGCTAACTGTCCCGTATTTTCTTGTCTCATATCTTGGGTGTAGCTTCCTTTTATCGGGGCCCTTTCTGGCAAGCCTCTGACCAGGTTAGTTAGACATATGAGAAGAAGAGTCCAGAACTTCCATCTCCATGCCTCCATTCCAGATTACCTATGGAATCTGAAATGAAAGAGATGCAAACAGAGAATATGCACTTTGCTAATGTAAGTGCATATTCCCTAAGATACTATACTCATGCACTCAATTAAAAATAATCAGTCTCCTAATTGGTTCAGGTGCTGAACTGTGCTCTCTGCAATACACAATGACATAGTCTCCACCTTCCAGGAGCTCACAGACTAGAAAGGAAAATAAGATGTGCACAAGTTATCCCAACAACACGGGAGAGAGAATGGATGCAACAGAAACAGTACCCACAATAATGCTAGAGAAGTTTGAAGGAAGAAAGTGACATCCAGCTTAACATTTAGCAAAGAGTTCAGGTAGAAGATGACTTTTGAGTTGAGCTTTGAAGAATTGCGCCCTATTTTCCCATGGTAGACATGAGAATTGTGGCTTTTACAGGTGGATAGTAAAATAAAAAAGTAGTGGGAAGTCTATTCATGGCATACGGGCAAAAATCAGAAACAGGGACAGGAAAGGACTGGGAAATAGGGCAACAGAAGGAAGGAACAGAGAATGTTGCATACAAGGGGAAGGGCAGGAGTTACTTGGTCTTCAGTCCCAGTCCTGCCTAGACAACCAAGGCTCTGTCAGGAAATCAGAACCATTTTCCAAAGCTGCAAAACTAAGGAAGATAGGTTTGTTCAACAAACAATAAAGTGGGCTACTTAAGAACATAATCCCCTAGAACAGAAAAAGCTGACCATGTTAGGTTGCATCGCCTTTCTGCTGTATTGGTTCAAGTTGGCTGATTTAAGAATCTGTGCCTCATTAGGAGTAAAAATGTAAGCAAGATCAAACAGAATTTACATAAAATGTTTTATTCAGCTGAATTCTCCCTGAAAATCAAATTGGCTGAATAAAAACAAAGACATTGAAAGACTGTTAACAAAGTCAAATTTTTATATGATCTGTATATATACAGACTGAAATTTTACAGTAAAACTGTCAGCTAGAATAAAAAGCCATTGGCTTACATTCTTTCAAAGCTATCCCATCATCAAGAACAGAGATAATCTGTGACCAATAAGATTTCTAAAATAATTATTCCAAGAAATCTAGAGATTTGCATGTGTTGTCATTTAGAAATGAGTTTGTGATTAATGTGAAAGCAAAGAAAATTCTCCTGTCAAAAAAAAAAAAAGATATAGGTAGCATTTAATTTATCAAGATTGCATGCAACATTATCCTCCTATTTTATGACTCTGAAAACACAACTTTCATAGAGACAGTTGAGGGCATTAGATGTGCAATTTCAAACTATCCACCGAACACTGTGAAATGCTATTATTTTATGGACATTACTCACTAACAAGTTATTTTCCGTGCCCTTTTAATTTGAGGAAGAAACCAAACAACATCACAGTCCTAGAATCATCACTATGTAATGTCAGTTTAGAGGCTTTTAATGGAAGGCACTTCCTAATGGAACCATCTATATGAGAGAAAATAGTCACATAGAGCCCTGGTCCAATAAGACCTTGGCATTCAAAGGAAAAGGACAGAATCAAAGACACTGAAGAGGAGAAAGGGACATTATAATGTAGTTAGATGTCACAAGGGGGTATTTTTCTCATTGTTTTGTGCTATATGACTTAAGGTTGGTTTGCACCATCCACTTTTCTCCATAAATCTAATCCAAATGGCAGCTTAGAAAAAGTAACAAAGTCAGTGCACATTAAAAAGATGACATAAATTTTCTTTCTAATGGTTTAATAAATGCTTGAATAGAAACAGAAAAAAAAGAATGTAAGGGAAAAGATGAAGTAGATGTTTATCATACTTCATCAAATCTGTTCTTTTAAAAAGACAATATACACAGCCAATCAAAGTAGCCACCATGTTTAGAGGAGTTTATTGGACACATTACTGTCCCGACATTATTTGCAGCATGTGAAATCTGGTAATAAACGGAGTGAGACACAGTCACTTTCCTTTAGCAGCTTTGCTGACTCGAGATTGGGAGAAGGAGTGAGAACAGCTAAACTGAAAAGTTAAAACGTGCTAGTGCAAGTATGATCAGTAAGAGTATGAATTAAATGCTGGCAATGTCTAGATGTCAGGAAATCTAATTCTACTACATTTCTTCTCCCCATTAGATAAAAATCTTTAAAATTCCTCTCTCATCCTTTACACTCCAACATAGACTTAAGTGTTACTCTTGGTACAATGAAGAACATCAATGAAGAAGAGAAGCAAACCTTTTCATTTAAAAGAAGGAAGCTACCCCTGTGAAAGTCAAGCCTCTCACTCGCAAGTAGGAATGCAAGACTATGATTTGTTTGGTAGCATTGTTTTAGCTTTTCATAGGATGAAGAAGCAGATCCTGTTCTCCCAAAGTTTCTTTTTTCAAGAAACAAGTCTTCAAAGAGCCTGTATCCTTTTCTTCACTAGGTCATGGTAAGGTTACTTATCCTCCTGAGCTCAGTTCTCCATCTGTAAAATGATCACAGTAATAATTCCTGCCTCGTGTAGTTGCTGCCAGGATTAAATAAGGTAGTAAAGATTTAAAAAAAAAAAAAAAAAGTAAAATGCCTGGAACTTTTAACATGTGCTCAATAAATATTCGCTTTGATTAAATAACTGTAGGTATGTGATATGTACGACTTTCCAAAGGACAGTTACAGAACAGTCAGGATATTGGATTCTATTTGATTTTAGCTTATATATTTTGTTTCATGAAAAGCGTCTTGAATGCTACTTTGCCAAAATTTAGTTTTAAAATGTTCCACAATTTCAGCCAATTGCCTTATTGTAACATAGTTATTGGTCTTTAAAAGTAATACACAATATCTTCTTTAGATGGTTACTATAAAGATTAATGATGAAGGATAGACCACAACTGTGGGAGATAATAATGATATTGGTAATGCGTAATATCCAGGAAGAATAGGAAGAGATGAATTCAAGGAGGACTTTTCAAAATGGGGAACATCTATTGACCTGTAGCTTTGCTGATGTCATCATTTTAGTAAGGCTCAGGTAAGCACCTGGGAACCAGGAAAGGAAGCTTCATGCAAGGGAAGTCTTTCAACCAGCCAGTAATTTTCACATGAAAAACTAAAGAAAAAAATATTAAAATATTATAAAGAAAATCTAGCCCCTCCAAGATAGTGCCATTACCTTGCCTATACGCTGCCCTATATTTCAGAATTAAGAGTAGCATGCAAGAGAAATTTGTCATCCCAGATTCCATGGTATGAACATGTCTGGCTCACAACAACTTTAAGAAATTCCTCTCCAAAAATTTGTTGGACTCATAGAATGCACACTTAACCTGTTTCCACAAAACTTTTAGGCAACCTCTCGTCTCTATTCCTTTTCTCTTACTCTTTCTAATTCTGGGAATGTCCTTCCCATCTGCCTGTTTTGCCTATTTCAATCATGCTCAATGGGTTAAGACTTACTCAAATACTATCTTCTCCATAGACCCTCCTTAATGGCTTTCACTGTGATTTATTTTTCTTGACACCCTGTTTTAACACTTGATTTCTATCTCAATGACAGGTAACATGTGACTACACACTGGAAGAAGTGTGGCCTGTGTTCACTTTCTCTAGATGTGAGGTCTTTGAGTTTAAGGACTTTACCTTCTACATTTCTACATACACAGTGCACCTGTTCATTGTAGGTATTCAAAAATTTCATACATGAGTGAATAAATGAAGGATACATGGCATAAAGTCATGATGTGTGCTATTTATGACTGCTTGGCCAGAGTGATAGCAGATATTGTAGTGGCCAAATAGCCTTCTTTTTTGGAAAACCACCTTTATTCGCTTTCAGTAACACCAGAGTCTCAGGATATTATTGAACCATAACGCAACTCTTGGGCTTCCAGAAGACCTTCATGTTAAACTTAAGACCAGTGAACCAGTTCACAAATTGAATTTGCAAAACTGTTTTAAAAACACGCTCTAAAGGCAGGCCTCCTGGGAAGAAATCTTCTGAGTGCAATGGGAGTTATTGGACTCAAGTCTGCATTTGCAGCCCTTTTTACCAAAGGTTGGCGTTTGAGAGGAAGGCAGGAATGCACAAAATCATTTCCTTCCTGATCGACCTCTGCACTTCACGGCGCTTTGTCCCTGAGGTCTTCCCTGATATCCTGACTGATAATGCACACCACCTGCTCCACTGTCACTGCCTTACCTTCTTTTTCTTCTTTTTTATTTTTTACAAAGTGCTTCGCCCTTTCTAACATATCATATCCTTTACTTAGCTATTATGTTTATTGTTTATTGTCTGTCTTTTTTGACAAAATATAAGCTCTGCAGAAAATCTTTGTTTGGTTCACTGATGTTCTGATTTATGTGAAGAATGTACAGCAGTGCCCTGTAGACAGTAGGCCCTCACTAAATATTTGTTGAAAACATAAGTAAATCCAGTGCTTAAAGGAGTGCACTCTTGAGAATTAATATTCTACTGGTGAGATTGGTAAAAGGCTTTAAATGGAATTGTTGAAGCTATAACATAGGAAGACTAAAGAGATTTAATATGCCAAGAAAAAAGAAGTGTATGCGCTCAGGCTTACATATCAAGTCTCAGATAAGGAATAGCCAAGGGGGCGGGGGAAACAAAACTCATGTAAATCCTCAGCTATGCCCACAAGTTCTGGGAGCGAATGTAGGTAAAGTACTTCACCAGAAAAAAATAATCTACTATATGCTGGTTGTGTACACACATGGACACATGAAGCCTGCTTAAAATATTATTTTCCCTGTTGAATCCCTGGTTCAGGTGGTTTAAAGCAGATTTCTCAATGACAGAATGATTGGCAATTTGGGTTAGACAGATCTCTGTTGTGGGGGTTATCCTAAACCTTGAAGGATGATTAGCAGCATTCCTAGCCCTGCTCACTAGACACCGGTATCACCTACCTCCCACACAAGCTGTGGCAACCAAGTATAACTTCAGAAATGGCCAAGTGTCACTCTTTGCCTAATGGAGAGGAGGCATTGTTGAAAAGCACTACTTCAGAGTCTAAGTTAAGTATCTTGCAGTTTTTCTTTCTCTGGCCTCCTCCTTCTCTTTCTTTCTCTTCTTTCTTCCTTCCCAATATCATGTCTATATTTTCAACCCCTTTACCTTTCCCCCAAAGTCCTGGTTTCATCCTGGAGGCTTTTTAAGTTCACAATCATCACTACTCCACACTTTGTTCTGAAAAGTTGGTGCATGATTTTTACCCGCCATATTAGGAGTAAGTTTAGGTCAAGCAGATTCTTTATAACAAATTATTACAAAAAACAAATAGAAAGAAAAGAAAGCAAGTTCATCTTACTATCACCAATCACCTTTCATAGCATAATTTTTGAGCACTATTAGACAAAGTTTCTGGCTTGGTACCTGCACCCTGGGGATAGAAGGAAAGAAGAGAAGAAAGAATCAGGGAATCATCTTTGCTTCACCCCATCCCTTGTACCCAGTTATCTCAGGAGTAGGGAAATGGAGCTCCTTGGCGATTAGCATCCAAGAACTATATGCTACATTTAATAAGAAATTTAAATGAGAATGACTTTCACTTCTGACAGCTCTGAGAAAGAGACTAAAACCTACATCCTGAGCTCATGATAGGGAATCGAGATGCTGCATCTTATTTGTTCTGATGTTTTTTTCCAATTCATTCTTAAGCAGCAAAAATCCTTGTCAGGGTCTAGCAGAAACAAAGAAAGGTAGAGAAAGGTGTTAAAAAATAGTGCAACATGCAATCTTGATTCTTGCCTAAAAGAATTTTTGTAATGCTGTTTCAGCCTTTAGTTTTGCAAGTCACATTTCATGACAACACTGTCTAGAAAAATGTACTGTGTGCCCAACTCACCAATACAAAATCAAAACACCTGCTATGAATGTGATGGTGAATCAAAGTCCACCAGGGAGAAATAAACTCTCAAGGAGTAAGCTTGAGATTTTCCGGGAAGCACTGATTCTTTCAGGGCATTATAGGAATCATTTCATGTGCAAAAATTTAGGAGCTTTCTGAACACACAGCTAAACAGATGCATACCCACACCACAATTAATTTGGGAGCTCATTTTCTTGAATTAGCAGGAATACAAAGGTGGAGATAAATGGTTGATCTAAATTGGATACCGTTTCCCTCATGCCTTTGTACCTTCCCAGAATTTTTTTTCTTGTACCTTCCCAGAATTTTTTTCTCCCCTTACAACCAGTTTTTTTTACACTTCTAGACTATTTCCTTGTCTTTTTTGGCTTCGAATACAGGATACGTGAAAAGCTACCCGTCTTCCTTAAGGCACACTCTCCAAAAGACCAGATGAAATTACTTTCAACTGCTATCAGCCCTGAGAATGTTTCGCTTAACCTCTACTATACCTTCTACTGTCAGACTAAGGTGGCCTAGAAAAAAAGGAGGTAGAGAAAACAATATGAGGAAAAGAGAGAAATCAAAAATATTTTGGCACCAGCATTTTGAGAGCATCCACTGAGTATTATGGAGTGAAAAAGGAGCATGTTTATTTATGGGGTAAATAAGACAAACAATCTAGACACAGTGGCTTTCTCTTTAAATAAATAAATTCATGCTAAACATAAACATTCTAAAATTACTTTCTTAAAGACTGGTGAAATGTCAAGTTGAACAAATTTTAAGTAAGGTAATCACACATTTTCCTGCAGGAAGGTGAATTATCAGTTAGATTTAAAAGGAAACTGGAATTGCATGTTTCAAAATAGCTAGAATAGAAAAATTATAATGTTCCCACCACAAATAGCAGATAAATGTTTCAGGTGATGGATATCCCAGTTACCCTGACTTGATCATTATAAATTGTATACATGCATCAAAATATCACATGTACCTCCGCAAAATAGGTACAACTATGATTTATCAATTCATAATACAATAAATAAATAAATAATTTTAAAAAGGAAATTAGAAATGTAGTGGATAGATGGAATGGGGAATAGTATTAAAACAATTATCTTTATAACTGGAAATATGTCTCAATGTTTGTAATAAATATTTAAAGCTATTAATCTTTATTTAAATAAAATATATCCTATCAATCATATTAAAATGGAGTTCCAGTTCCCATTCTGCCAATCAACATCTCCGTGACCTTAATAAAGACTTCTCTCATCCCTGAATCCCTGTTTCTTAGCTGTTAAGTAATACAATTAGATTAGCTTTTATCTTAAAGTCTACTGAAATTGATGAATGTAATTTGCATAGTCACTGGGACTCTTAGTCCTGAAGACTTATCTAGAATACATGTAAAAGTATTATTTATTTTCCATTATTCTCTATGTTGAAAACTCCCCAAATACTTAAATTATAATCGCTCAAAAATGCCTTGAAGAAAAATGGAAACATAACCACAAAATGAGTTCTAGGTATTTGAGGAGCAGGCAATTACTTAAAAAATGTAAAATAAATGCCCTATAAAGGCCCTCCCCATTTGTTTGTTGAAATGTTTTAATTTTCTACCTTTTTAACTAGGCTGACATTATATTACGCAAGAAAGATAAAAATATAAGCAATCTAATATGTTAACAGAAATTATAGTATATCTGATGTGTACTACCCATTGTTGCCTAAAAATAAGAGCATTGAAGGATTGGAGCTAAGCTGGGCAGTTTTGAAAGGGGAATTGAAGTAAATGGGAAACACTTGGAGCATGAGGTACTGTAAAAGCGTGCAAACTTTTCCAACAATGAAGAAGCTGGGACTCCCAGTCTAAGTACATCAGAAAGCCCAAAAACACTGAGGTAACCAGGGTGGAAATGAGCGAAAAGTGCTGTGAAGACAAACCAACTCAAACGCCATTTTTCCTACGCTCTCACACCACAACATCCACAATCAACACAAAAAATTTCCATGACCAAACATCTATGAGGTCTTCCACACACACCAAACAAGCAGTTATGCAGCGGCCGCCAGCTAGGTGCCCTCTAATTCAATTCCCATACTATTTACCTGGAGACATCATCAGATCCCACAGGTTGAGGGCTCAGCCCCACAAGTTCAGCTCCCCCATCCTCTTGCCTTTAGAAACCAGTCTCAAGTCCGGACCTCTGGAACTTCTGACCAACTGGCTTCAAGTTGGGGCTCCTAAGGTTCCGTCTTCGATCTTGATTAATTTGCCAGAGCAGCTCACAGAACTCAAACACTTACATACATTTACTGGTTTGCAATAAAGGATTCTTCAAAGGAAACCGATGAAGAGATGCATAGAACAAGGTATGGGGAAAGGAGCATGGAGCTTCTATGCTCTCCCTGGGTGCAGCCCCTTCCAGGAACCTCCATGTATTCAACTCTCTGGAGGCTCTCCAATTCCTTCCTTCTGAGTTTTTATGGAGTTTTCATACCATTGCATAGGCATGATTGATTAAACCATTGGCCACTGGTTGTCTCTAGTAGATGGTATGGAAACTGAATTGGAGGGCACCTAGCTGGTGTCTGCTGTAGAATTCATATGTGGGGGAAAAAACCCACACGTTGGTCACAGAAGTCTTCTGTGTTGCCTGTGGTTATTGTGGTGTGAAAGCAGAGGAAAAATGCAGTTTGAGTTGTTTTTACCTCACAGTGCTTCAGCTTCTCTGTCCTCCCCAGAAGTCAGGGGTGGGGCTGAAAGTCCCAACCCTCTAATCCATCCTTGGTCTTTCTGGTGACCAACCCCCATCCTAAAGCTACCTAAGGGCAGCCAGCCATCAGTTAATCATTAACATACACAAACACCATCACTTTGGAGGACCTAAGTATTTTAGAAGTTGCATGCCAGGAAACAGGGTCAAAAGCCAAATACATATTTTACAATGTCACAGGACTCCAGGTTGCATAGAGGAGAAGTGCAGAGGATCACCAAAGGAAAAGTTCACCTACTTTATGGTTTCACCCCTATTTAGATACATAATATTTGTTGAAGAATGTTGGCCATATGCAGAGACTCACAAAGTGTCTTGACCCCAAAGTGAACAAATACTCACCAATAGTATTGGCAAACTCTGCTGTATCTCGTTGACTTCAATGGACCTGTAAGGAGACCAACTGTGCTATGTCAGACCAAGGCTTTCCTATTTTAAGAGGAGACAAAGTCCAACAGGACTGACCCACTTTTACCAAGCCAACTTCTAGAAAACCTCAAATTCTCAGATGCTGGAATTCTTCCAGAAATGAAGCAATTTGGTAACTTGGTGGCTGAGTCAACTAGTCCTGTTAGATGGTCAACATTGTTTTACTTTTTTTATTTTTATTTTTTTAAAAATATTTTTAGGTGGCAACTCCAGTGTATGAGAGAATGAATGTGACAGCTCAATTTGTAGAAAGCTGCCTTGACTCTCTTAGCTCCTTCATAAACCCTGAAACTAAATGAAAGTCTAATGAATAAAGGGAAGTTACCTTTCTTTTTTCCATATTTACCCCTTGCCCTCACCTCACTCATAATTTTACAGGTTCCTTTATCCACATTTAAGATGGTTGATCATAAAGTGGAAATGTAGAAGATTTTCTTTAACCCTGAATTAGCAAACCAAAAATTAGAATTTGTTGCATTCCTAGAACTAAGGTCAGGGTTCCCAAGCAGGTACACAAGCAAACACAAAGACAAAACTTCCATTTCATTTCAGAAAAGCCTCCATAATCTCCTGAGTTAATTCCCATAATAGATCACCTTCCTTCCTTTCTTTCTTTCTCTCTTTCTTTCTTTCTTTCTTTCTTTCTTTCTTTCTTTCTTTCTTTCTTTCTTTCTTTCTTTCTTTCTTTCTTTCTTTCCTTCTTTCTTTCTCTTTCTTCCTTCCTTCCTTCCTTCCTTCCCTCCCTCCCTCCCTCCCTCCCTCCTTCCTTGCTTCCTTCCTTCTTTCCTTCCTTCCTTCCTTCCTCTCTCTCTCTCTCTCTCTCTCTTCCTTCCTTCCTTCCTTCCTTTCTTTCTTTCTTTCTTTCTTTCTTTCTTTCTTTCTTTCTTTCTTTCTTTCTTTCTTTCTTTCTTTCGCTTTTTGTCTGTCTGTCTCCTTTTGGTTCAGTTTTTCTGGAGAACCCTAATACATACACTTTTTTCCCTGGCTCTTTCAGTAAAAGATGATTGGCTAGAGTTAAGAACATAGCCTCCTGTACCCACTAGCTCATTCCTGATTTAATGAGTCCCCCTTCAATCCCTCAGAACACCACACTTTTTGTCAATTATCATTTGCATTAATATACTTGAAAAATGTCATTTTCGTGCATAGAACACCTCCATACTAAAAATAACTCCCTTTTCTCTCCCACTTAAAGAGAGAATTCTAATATACTGGTTACATATAGGGAAAATTTTGAACCTGAACTTACTTTGTAAATTACATTTAAACATTCACAAAATGTAATACCTTATTTTTTATAACAGATTATTTGTGAGGTACCCTTACAACAAAAAAGAACAGTCCATTGTATCCTATCTAACCCAAAGATTAAAATAAAATAAATACACTTCAGCAAAAATAACTACAGACAATGAATGCTATTTGTCAGGAAGATATAAATTCCTATAAGGAAATTTTTCTGATTATTTTACTCAAGGGTATAAAAACTTCTCAACCAAAATCAGTTTCTACTAGAATATAGTCTGTCATGTTCAAGTCATGGCAGCTGAGCCAGGACTATATTCTTCACTACATCAAGTAAGATAAAGGAGCTCCAGAAATACTTTAAAGCAGGAATTTAAAGTGCAGTTAGGATGGCTAACATTTAAGTGATATTCAAGTTGCTCGTTTATGAGGCTTACAAGGCCCTTTGGAATCTGACTTCTATATCCACCCTTTCCAATCTCATTTCTCATCATTTCCCCACTTCCCTCCTCTAACAACCTCCATCCATCCACATTATGCACTTCAGCTGTTTTGAACTTCTCTCCTGAAACCAGCCACTCATAGAGCAACACTTTTCCAATCCTGGCTCTACTTGAGTAACCTGAAGCAAGTTTCTAAACTCTCTGTGACCCAGTTTCCTCATCCTCATTTCTAAATTTATAACAGTAACACCCAAGTCATAGAGTCACTGTAAAGATCAAATGAGATTATGACTACTTATGTGAAATTCTTATCATAGTACCTCATTTAGTAAATGCCCATAAATACTGGTTGTTGTTAACAGTATTGATTCTTCTGTGCATAACATTTATTCCACTCCTCACCTCCTTTCACATACTTGGTTCCTATGCATCTTTCAAACATCAGCTTAAAAAGGAAACTTTCCCCAAATAACCCCTCCCTACCTAGGTGAATATTCCTCTTTGTATGACTGTAATCACTGCACATCCCATATCAAAGGACTTAACATCACTTGCCATTATCTCCTGTATGTTGTTCCTATTCTCCCACTAAACTGGCAGCTCTGTAAAGACAAGTGCTACATTTATTCGGCTCCCCATTTAATCTCCCTCCATCCTCTGTCATAGCACTTGCTACGTATTACACCTTCTGTGTTTGTTGAAAGAATGAATGAATGAAACTCAACTGGCAAGGGAAAGTCACTTTGGCTTTTAGATTTTTTGTTTTTTTGCTTTATTTTTAATATAGTCATGGTCTCTTCTGTGAAAATAAAAAAATCTAAACAAATTAAATTTAACAGAGTTTAATTAAGCAAAGAATAATGCAGGAATGGGGCAGCCCCTGATCCAGAATAGGTTCAGAGATACTCCAGCAGTAGATGGTTGAAGAATATTTATGGAAAGAAAAAAGAAAATGTGCAGAAAATGGAAGAAGAGTATAAAAACAGCTGGATTGGTTCCAACTTGGCATTTGCCTTACTTAAACATGGTTTTAACAGTTGTCTGCCTTGGATTGCCTGAAACCCAGTGATTGGTACAAGAGTAGGTTACAGCCTGTTTACACGTCTAATTAAGTTACAGTTCACTATATACAGAGAAGCCATTAGGCTGAACTTAAAATTGTAAAGAGACAGCTGTAGGCTCGACTTCATATAACACTTCCATAGCCTGTTCAATTAGCTAACCGCAGGCATCATTTCTCTTCTACCCTCCAAAACTACTGACGCTTCTGGAAAAAAGGACTTCCAGCAGCTATTTAACTGGGAACAAGTTGAAAACTTATTTGAAATGGAAGCCACTAGAATGAATTGTAAACACTTCCTTAATCTTTTTCCTTTGTATGCCTCAGCAGATAAGGCTGCTTCTGTGCCCCAAAATTGGGACCATATGTTCCGTAGTTCCCTGCTTTGACCAATTTGCTATTTGTGTTACCAAAGCATATTTTGTAGATTTTATTTGAAAAAAGAAAGTTAGAAAACACTCAAAATGTTATATAACATGAAGTCTTTATTTAAATTGATCATATTTGATCTTTGAAAGCTAAATAACTAAAATCTCATTTCTACTAAATTATATTTTTTTCATGCTAAGGCTAAATGTGAGATCTAACATTTCACAAAATTTTGTTTTTTTTTTTCAAAACACATGACAAAATATAAAAACATTGTTATCAGGGTGAAAGTAATTTATGGAACTTCTAGCTCTACATTATCATTCACTATGTGAGCAATGATCTAGTCCTATTACAATATTATGTTTTTTAGTACCCATTAAGATTGTGTGCTAAGTCCTTTCCTTGCCACTATAGTAAAGTTATGCACATACATAGTAAGCAATTATAAGTATAATACTCACAACTATAATGATAAATAATAAATAATTACATTTGTTATACCCTAGAGATTTAGGGTTTTCATTTATTCAGCCAATAATTATTATGTATCGGACACTGTGCAAAGAATGAGCATATCATGGTGAACAACAGAGAAACGGGCCTGTACTCTTGGAACAAGATGAAAACATTACAGAAATAAGCCTAAAACATATGCATACATTTATAATGATAAGTTATAATAAAATGTACAAAGCAAAAAAGACACTAAAAGACAGAAGGAATCTAATTTAGATTTGAATGTTAGGAAAATCTTTCCAAGAATATGATATTTAAAATTTAACTGAAAAGCATGAACACTAATTCTACGCAAACTCTCCCAGAAAATACAAGAGGAGGAAACACTGTATAAAAACCATTCAATAAGGCCAGCACTGTACTGACACCCAAGCCAGATAAAGATACTACAAGAAAGAAAGAAAGGAAAGAAAACTCCCAATAATATTCCTCATGAAACAAGAGGAATATTATTGAATTTGAAGTGAAAGTCCTCAACAAAATACGAACAAGTAGATTCAGAACTAAAAAGAAGATAACATACCATGATTAAATATGTCAGGAAATGTAAATCTGGTTGAACTTTTTAAATCAATAGATATAATTCACCATATCAATAAAGTAGAAAACCATATAATCGTCTCACAAGATGTAGAGAAAGTATTTGACAAGGTTTAACACCCACTCATGATAAAACCTCTCAGCAAAGAGTGATTGTGGAGAACTTCCTCAACTTCATAGTGAGCATCTCTAAAATACCTCCAGCTAACTTCATAGTCAGTGAGGAAAGACTGAATGCTTTCCCCCTCAGAATGTGAACAAGGCAAGAATGTCCTCTCTTACTACTCATATTCAACACTGTACTTGAGGTCCTTGTCAGTGCAATAAAAGGAAAAAAAATAAAATAAAGGCATCCAGAGTGGAATGAATGGAATAAAACTAAAACTGTCCTTATTTTTAGAGAACGTGATTGCTTGTGGAGAAATCTCAAAGAACTCGCCAAAAACCTAGTAGAACTAATAAGTGATATTAGCAAGAATGAAAAAAAAAAGGTCAAGTTTATTTTGTGTATTGCAGTTCTGCATTTCTAGATAGTATTTCTGTATTTCTATTTTATTTTCATATGCTAGCAATAAACAGTTGGAAACTGAAATTTTAAAATAGCATAAAAACATAAAATGCTTAGCTATAAATCTGACAAAATATATGCAGGTTCTGTGCTGAAAACTGTAAAAGAAATTGAAGAAGATCTGAATAGAGAGCTACATCATGTCTATTGTTGGAAAACTCAATAGAATTAAGATGCAAATTTCTCCCAAAGTGATCTGGATGCAGCGCAATTCCATTCAAATCCAAGTAGACATTTTCTTTTGAAATCCACAAGCTGATTCTAAATATATATGAAATGCATAGGAATAAAAAAGGCAAAATATTTCTTAAAGAGAACAAATTTAGAAGACTCACACTATCTGATTTCAGGATGTATTATAACACAGTGTAATACTGGTGAAAAGGCAGACATGTCTTGAACTCCTGACCTCAAGTGATCTGCCCGCCTCAGCCTCCCAAAGTACTTGGATCACAGGCATGAGCCACCACGCCCAGCCCTTGTCCTGTATTTCTTAGTGTGAGCCTCATAGGAAATTTTGGATTTTCTAATAGCCACATTTTTAAATCACAAAAAGAAGCAGGTGAAATTAATTTTAGTGGTATATTTTATTTAATCCAACATATCAAAAATCTTATTTCAACATATAAGCAATATAAAAATTATTAATGTGATATTTTACATTCTTCGTGTTTGACTACATCTTCAAAAGTCTGGTGTGTATTTTCTACTTCTCACTTTGGACTGGTCACATTTTAAAGTGCTCAATCACAAATTTATCTGTACTTATTGGATTGGATGGAGCTGACCTAGAACCTTCTCCAAAGCTGCATTTGAACTTCTGCTCTCCCTGCCCTGGCCTCTATAGTAACATCCACAAACATTTGATGAATGAAATTGCACTTAACTGAATATTCTACTGTGGGCTATAACAAAGTCATGATTCTACTGAGGTTAAAAAGAAGGAAATATTATTTAACTATCTGAAATTGAAATCAAATTACTGGCAACTTGTAAGTTTTATATTAAAGAATGTTTTATCTTTTTGATGAAAATTCTTTCCTCATAGACAGCAAAAAGACTGGCTTAAATGAACACCAGTGTCCGCACATAACAAGAAAACAGTTGATTGATGACTTAGTGTAGCGTGGTAAAAATATATATATATTTTTGGTGCCTGAGCTGATCAACCAGTGAACTTATAATGGCCTTTGTAGATGCATCCTTAAGGCTTTCCTCAAAAGTGGAAATCAGAAAGAAAATGATGCATTTCTAATTTTGCCTGAAAGTTATGATTAATAATTTCCATTTATAGTTTTGCCTTTTAAAAATTATGATAATATCTCTTCTAACTAGCATGAGAGAAATTACAACTCCTAACCAATAGGTTTCTAGAACATATTTAAACTATATAAAAAGGTAGAGTAGATGAATGAATAAATGTTGGAGAGAAAAAGGAAACAAAAATTCTCATACTTTATTGTAGGTGCCCAAAACTGTACAATTCCTATGAAGGATAATTTATCAAGATATATGAAAACTATACTTAGCATATTTATTTTTTAATGCAGAAATCTCTCCTCTAAAAATTTAATTTCATTTCTAAATCAGGGAACTGTTTATAGATAGACATTATAAAGACATAACCCTTATAGGCAATTATGCAGGTGGAATCTAACAAGTATAACAATAAAAATTACTTTTAAAATAATAATTCTTATGCTTTTATCTTCCTGTTAAACAATCCAGAGAAAGTGTTACAGAAGCAAGTCCAGAAAACTAAAAAATTAAATAAAATAATAAAGTTAGTAAAGAAGGATTTGCTTCAAATTTCTAAACTAATAGCCAATTTGTAAATTTCAAAATTGAAAACAGTTCCCTGATTTAGAAAATACAAAAATATTCCTGATTTATGGAGTTTTCATAGTAACTATTTAAATACAGAACACATGAAAACCACTTTTTAAAAAGTACTTTATACATAGGTTTCATTGTAGGCAGCAATCTTTCAATAATGAATAAACTAAAAATGTGCTATGTATGGAACTCGTGTTGACTGTAGACACTAAAAGCAGGGATTCCAAGAATGCTGCCTTAAATTGACTAGAAAGAAAAATGCTAAAATATATTTTTCAGAAGTACAACTACAGCTATACTGGTAGATAGAGTATCAATCTTAGTTCACAGACTGAATTGTGCAATAAAGCAACATTACTACTTCATGTTTGTTATTTAACTTAATTTCTGACATTTACCCTTCACTCAACTGAGGAATTGATAATTTAATGTCACTCATTCTTTGCCCTTACCATTCTTATCCTCCTACCCCCCAGATTCAATACATGTGTCAAGGGTTTCAAAGCCTGTGCAATGTTGAGGTTTCAGGAGAGGGGCAGGGATGGAGACTGTACTCTCTAGTCATTGATCACGCATAGGTTACAGCTAAGATGTTCATCACTTGTGCCCTCAGCACCCCATCTGATCTGGCTATTTTCTTCTGCTCCATATGGCTCTTCAGGAACAGCACGAATCTTTTCCAAATAGGAACTCTATCCAGTCCTTTCTAAGGTCTTGCCACCTCCTAGACATAGGCATAAAGTAAGGCCCTGGTCTGCACTGCTTTGAAATCCGTAGGTGAATCTCTCCCCCAGCCTGCGTGAACCTCTTTTTAGTTTCTCACTACATCCAGGAAATTCTGTTGACACATCCTGTCCAAAGTCAGAGACCAAGTTAATATAAAAGCTGTATTTGGGGCCAGGTCTCCTGATTCTGCAGCATGTGCACTCTTTATTATACATTATGTGCACACTAAAATCTACAACCATCTGCAATGTCTGTCACACCATTTGATGAATTATTTACTACAGTTGAATTTTGTGCATTTACAGGAACAAACCTATATAGCCATGAGTGTCTAGGATGACCACCTTTGACTTAGCTCTTAATATGTGCCAGTTGCATTGCTAGAAAGTTAACATGTATTGTATCATTGAATCTTCCATATTACAGACAAGGAGGCTGAAATTCAAAGGATTTCGGTTAATTTCACAATGTGCCCACTCATGGTAAAGCCAGAATTTGAAGGCAAGTTTGATTGAGTTAAAGCCCAAAGTCAAACCATTAAAGGTATACTACTCTGTTACACATTCAGAGGTGAGGCCTGTTTTATAAGCCTTTAGCATATGAACATCTAAGCTAACTGCAAAGGTAATTATGTGATGCTATAAATTAAGTACGATTTATTGCTTAATTTAGATATGATGCATCAATAATGTCACAAAACTGAATGTACTTCATCATGCTTATAGCTAATATTGACATCCCCTGAAAGCCTTCTTCAGCAATTTACAATTTAGCTCTTCTGCCCCAATAGATAACATCTACAAAATAGTTCCCAATTACCAGTACAACATTTCAAAAACTAAGTCACTGTTTTAAAACATATTTTATGATACAGTTGCAGCAGAAGAAATGAATACATACATAACTCTATTTATCCTCTGTAGTACATTTGGAAGTAATAAGATATATCTTTCTGTGTTACTCTCTTCCTTCTAAATTTGTGGTTTCCAAATGCAACTTTCCATAGACCAATTACTTTAAAGACATTTTATTATATAAGCCCCTTCCTTGTGTTATATTATAGGCTTCCATTCCATCAAGGTCGAATATAATTCAGGGTTTGATAATGTCTCAACTTTATTAAAACAGGACTTAATTTTTACATAAGACAGTCTTCTCTGAAAACCAGACTGTTTTCACATAGCTGTGTGTGGTCTGTGAGTTAGGTCCAGGACCTGAAAACCACACAGGATGGATTATTTTCATTATAGCCATTATATCTGACTTGAGCTATGGAGAATCAACAAACATTTATCCAGCTGAGACTCTATCCACCTTGCATCAAGACCTTGCAGATAGTAGGTACTCAAGAAATATTTTTTCTTAATTGACCAAGAAACAGCTGTACAAGTGTTTAAATGGTCTTATGGTTTTTTCATTCTCTTTAACTAAAATCTGTTTTAATTGCATACAATATGCATCACCTAAAAATCTTACCACAAAGCAGATTCTGTTTCAGTAGTGTAGGGTGAGGCCTGAGATTCTGCATTTCTTACACTCTGCCAAGAGATGCCTATGCTTTTGGTCTGTGATATGCATGATGAGTAGCAAGGTTATAAATCTGACTTCAAAACACATTAGTGTTTACATCATTGTGCTCCTGGAGCACACTGTACCTCCCCTACCTTTATCATACTATTTATAATCTTGTATTCATTTGCCTATCTACCTTTCTAAACCATAATCTGTCTGGTGATGGGCACCAAATGTATCTGGTTTCCTGTTGTATTCTCAGGGCCTAACAGATAATTAATACACAACAAATACTTATTGAATGTCAGTTGACCAAATGAATGAATATGTACAAAAGACATGCTTTTATACACACCCTTGATCATATGTAAACACTCCTCTAGCTACCTGTTCATTAAGATGTCACCATGACTTTGAGAATTTTTCAAGGTCAGAGTGAAATTCATCATTATGATAATAGCTAACATTTATTGAGTACATTATGCATTCACTCACTGAGCCCCCACGACAGCCCTGTAAGGTAAAGTTATTATAATTCTCATTTTATTTATTTAGTGTAGTTTTTAACATTTTTTTAGTTGACAAATAATAATTGTACATTTTCATGCAGTACATAGTAATGTTTCAACACATAAAATGTATGGTGATCAGACTGGGATAATTACCATATCCAACATCTCAAATATTCATCATTTCTCTGCGTTGGGAACATTCAATATCCTCCTTCTATCTATTTAAAACACCATATTATTGTTAACTATAGTCACCCTACAGTGGAAAAAACACTAGAACTGATTCCTCTTATCTAGCTATAATTTTGTATCCTTTAACACAGAGGTCTCCAACCCTCAGGCCATGGACCAGTACCAGTCCATTACCTGTTAGGAACTGGGTGCACAGCAGGAGGGGAGCAGCGGGTGGGCGAGTGAGCAAAGCTTCATCTATATTTACAGCTGCTCCCCATTGCCTGCACTCCCACCTGAGTTCTGCCTCAGCTGCAACGTTGGATTCTCATAGGAGCGTGAAGCCTTTGTGAACTGCATATGTGAGGGATCTAGGTTACCCATTCCTTATGAGAATGTAACTAATGCCTGATGATCTGAAATGGAACAGTTTCATCCCCAAACCATCCGCATCCCCAACCGTGGAAAAATTCTCCTCCATGAAACAAGTCCCTGGTGCCAAAAAGGTTGAGGACCACTGCTTTAACAAATCTCTCCCTCTCACTTCCTTCCCCATAATTCCCATTTTAAAGGTGCAAATAGAGGCACAGAAATGGTAAGTACCTAATCCAAGTTTACACAGCTAGTAAATGTCACTGCTAGGAGTTAGGCTCCACAGTTCATGCAACTAACTACTACACCATGAAGATGAAAAAACTGAATCACTCTGGACTAGTCAAGTTTCTTAACCTTAATGTGCTTTAAATCTGCAGAATGGAGATTAGATCTCATTCTAAAAAGTATCGTGCAGAATTCCATATCTAGTCGACACTCAGGCATTCTCAGATTCAATTCTCTTCTTGAGCAACCCCACAGGTTTATGTCAAGAAGTAATGTGTAGTTTTGCTAGGATACAAATGTCAATGACAAAAGCTGTGCAAGGCTGGCCCACCAAAATAGGACACTTGGCTGGTACAGGAGGGGAAAGCAGTGAAGAACCCAACATTGACACGAGCATGTAGCTTTATTTTCCTCATTTCTTGGTGCACATTAAAATTCCAGAAAAATGGTATGGTATAGTGGTATTCTCAAATTTGGAACTTGTAAAGGTTTTAAGATGCACCCCTAGACAAATGTCAAGGACCCACTTCATGTTCCTGGCTGACATCCTCTGATATAGTCACCTGAATTACACATTTTTCCATAATTAAGGAAAAGCAGATATTGTATGCATTTAAACATATTGTCTATATTTAAAGACTGATAACACACAGCATTGTTTATGAAGAGAACAAAATCATACAACTATATTGAGACAAGCTGCTATGGTAACTATTTCTCTGCTTAAAAAGAGAGGCAATTCCTTCTGTTACTGGAAGACTGTCTCAGCTTTTAATAGCAAGCATTATGTATTATTTTATATATTGGGCCTGGTTTTTGTCTTTTTTTTTTTTTTTTTTGAGATGGAGTCTCGCTCTGCTGCCCAGGCTGGAGTGCAGTGGCCGGATCTCAGCTCACTGCAAGCTCCGCCTCCCGGGTTTACGCCATTCTCCTGCCTCAGCCTCCGGGGTAGCTGGGACTACAGGCGCCCGCCGCGTCGCCTGGCTAGTTGTTTTTTTTTTTTTTTTTTTTTTTTTTTTTTTGTATTTTTTTAGTAGAGACGGGGTTTCACCGTGTTAGCCAGGATGGTCTGGATCTCCTGACCTCGTGATCCGCCCATCTCGGCCTCCCAAAGTGCTGGGATTACAGGCTTGAGCCACCGCGCCCGGCCGGTTTTTTTCTTATACTAGACAAGTTTCCATGTTACTTTACTTAATAGAATAAGTCATATTGAATATTTAATCATTAAATGGAAATTGTATTGGGTGATGCACCCTCAAAGACAAATTGAAAGTATGATTAAATATCTCACCCAGATTGTTAACAGATGATCATACATATCTTGAAACAACTGCATCACTCTATAGTCAATAGTTTCAATTCAATTGTCTGTAAATGTTATTTATTTCCTGAAAAGTATTTTCTAGATTAAGAGGAAAGTTAACATATAAAACTCTGTGTTTTACACCAAGATAATTTTTTACCCACATTATTTTGTTACATATCATTGGCAGATCCCTTCCTGCTTTCCTATACAGCGATGGACGTATTATAATAAAAAAAGATTTTCCTAATCAGTAGCAATACTTTCCAGATTTCCTGCAAACAGGAAAGATCATAAATTTTCTTATACTTTAACAATACTTCCTCAACTCCATTTAGCCACTTGCATGTTGCGCTGACTCAGAGAACTACAATTTCAGAATATAATAACAGCAATAATAATAATATCACTCATTAAGCTCTTGCTTAATATCAGTATTAGTTTGGTTCTAAGCACTTTGCATGGGACACCAAATTTACAAACTTAGCACAACTAAAGGAATCCAGAGATAGTATGCATTTAAAGATCTCATATTTGTTTATGAAAAAGAGATAATATTTAGCATTGATTTTAAGGGTTTCTCTTTTAATCCTTACAACAATCCCATGAGCTTGCTGCTAATGTATAGATCAATTTCCATGTCCTATAAGTTTTCCCTGAATTGTACGGATTAAGAAACCCAGTAATTCTCCCTCAGGTGTCATAGTTTATGAAATAAAATAAGCAATATGTGGAATGTAAATGTATTAATAAGATTCAAAAATAAGTGATTCATACCAAATAAAGACAGAAAGGTGGCTAGTGAAACACGTAATAAACATTCAACACTCCAAATCACAATTGCAAAAGACACCAACATTTCCTGTAATAATACATGAAAGCATCAGTTTTGCTTTTTGTTTTTACAGTATCCCTGGCATTGTGAATTCATACTTTAGGTAAGCAATGACATTATGAATACTATATTTATACCTGAGGAAGCCTAGAACTTAAATATTTGCAAATACATCAGATGAACATACTGTTGCCAGCTGTTACTGCTATCTCATTTTCTTTATATAAGAAGATGGATGAGTGAATTATAGTAATAAAAAAGCAAGCATGCTTAAGTTAAAGGCTTTGCTTATGATTTAGTTTGTCATAATATACTGGTGTACGAAAGGAAATCAAATTATTTAACTGACTAGATTTTCTATTCATACATAACTATTTCCAGTAAGCACTCCCATGAACTGTTTATATAGTATTAGAGAATATAATGAAAGAGCAATAAAACAAACTTCTTTATCACTGCACTTACTAAACACCTGAAGTTCCCTAATGTGATGAACTTTCAGTAATAAATAATTGACTGTATCCACATTTTTCTGAAATCTGATAGACTGTATCACCTTACACTTAGCCTATAACAGCACTTAGTTTTTCTTAAATCTTCTCCATGCTTCAATTAAAAAAAAAAAATCAGTTCTATTTAACCTTGCGAAGATGCAAACTAGTGATAGAATGGATTTTCTACACTTGTAAGTACATAAAAAAGGACATTCTTAATTATTCCAGGTACGTGTTTTACCTTAATCATTCCTTATGACCTAAAGTCCTGAGAGCAAGGCCCATTCAGCCAAGAAGATATTATTTGAAGTCTTTTGTACATAAGTAAATTGTTTTCTGTAGTCACATCCCAAAGGGCTTTGCAAAATTTCAGTTAGTCAGGTGAGCCAAGAGCAACTACTGCTTTCTATAAGTTCCAATAAACTTTCTGGCCCTATGGAGACATTTAGTTTATGAGTTATGCCTAAATACCCTAAGGAAATTGAAACTAGTAATTTCTTTATTTCGCTAGCATTGGTTCAGATCACTCATTATATTAATTCTAATAATTCTCCTCGGAGGCAGGTAAGTGGCAGCCTCATTAGTAATGCTGCCCAGGAAGGACAAGAGGCTCTGTGGCCTGCCCAGGGACTGACTGTTAGGCAGCTGGCATCCAACACCTGACCAGGGGCCCATCCATTGGTCCTGAACACACTAGCCACTGAAACCGCTTCTTAATTGGCTTAAATGGGCTTGTTTATTTTCCACTTTTCTGTTTATTGAAGTAGAAGTGGAAACTGGCCTTCAAAGACCAGCCTATCAACATCTCCTCCCTTGGCTCGCCTGACCTTCAGGCAGTGCAGCTGCCTGAACTGAGTTAAAAATGGACTGTCAAGCTGGCTTTAATTTCTGCTGCTCTGCCTCCGAATGTCCTCCCACTGATCTGTTTATCACACCCTCTATACCCCTCGGGTTGTTGTTTTTCTAAGAGTTTTATGCCAGGACAGCTGAAACTGCCTTTCAAGGCTCTAACCTGCAAATCCTTCTACACATAATCCTAGAGGACCTGGGAGCCAACACTAGGATCTCTACTGTAGGAACAACCTTCTCCCTCCAGGCATCCCCTAACCCACCCCAAGCTGACTCTCTGAACAGATCATCTCCTACTGGCACACCAAAGCAAGACAACCGTGGCTTAGTAACTTTGGAAGAAAAAATTCAGGTTTGGCTTCTTGCTCATGGGTTGTGCGGGCATGTTGCCTCTTTCCAGAGCTCCTCTGCCCCTCTGTGTGTTCCTCTGCAGGACCGCAAGGAGGCCTCACAGGGATTATCTGCTGATCCCCAGCAGAATATAAAACTCTTTATCTTCATTCTCTGAAACCCCTTCAAAACATCCCAAACCCAAGATCCTCCCAACAGGGCTCTCCAGAAACTTCTGCCTCCGGAAATGACAATTGCTATCAATGATGCACGGATGGAGGAGTATCTAAGATCCTACTAATGGTTTTGTGTGTTTATTGGCAAGTTCCCGCTCAATTCAAGCTGCCCGCGCTCTGGGGCAAGGTCTAATTAGAAGAGTGCCAGGCTCACCCTGCCTGCGGAGAAAACGCATTAGTCACAGATGTAAGGGCACGAAGGATGCCAGGGAGCAAGGGAGTGCATGGGGTCATTAAGACCCTTCCTAAAATGCTAGGAGCCTTTGTTGCGGGAAAGGAAAACTAGATGTGACCGCGTGCAGCAGAGGAGGATACAGAAACCCTGGGAGGCAGAGTAGAGTTGACTGGGTTAGAGGCCATAAATAAGTGCATAAATGATGCTCAGTGAACGTTGCAACAGATTTAAGCCAAGTGTTCAGGATGACACAGCAAAGCCTCAGGCCAAGGAAATACGCAGACTGCTTAAAGCTTCCCGCTGCTGCCTGGAGCAGCCTGAGTGTGAAAGCGCGGGTGCTCGGGGAGGGGTCGCACTGAAGAATCAGGTTCAGGCTTTGAAGAGTCGTGCGCCCAGAATTGAGGTCACAGTGGCCCGAGATCTACCCTGGAAACAACAGGTGTCCGTACCATAGGCTTATCCTCAACTCCCTGCGACTAGGCTCGGGCTCCCTGGAAGTGTAGGGGTTGAAAGGGGACCAGACTCGGCAGGGGAGGGGCGGGGCGCCAGCCGGGGAGGGGCGGCGCAGGTGGGCGGGCCTGGGCAGGGTGGGGACTGGACCTATAAAGTTCTCGCTGCCCCGGAGGCTATGCTACTGCTAGGAGCCGGCGCAGGGTGGTCGGGGGGGTGAGCAGGGTGCCGCTGGCTGCTGGGGTCTGCAGGTCACCGAGTCCCCAGGAGAGGGGACTCCTAAGAAGGCACCTGCCTGTGTTTACCCGGCAGCGAGCGCGCCGGCCCCCGGGAACTCCCGACAGGTGAGCGAAGCTGCGGCCTTGGTGGGGGCAGCAGGGTCGGGGGCCGTTCCGCGGGGCAGGTCGCTTCCAAGTTTTGCGAACTGTTGAGTTAGTTTCAGGTTGTTGCTGTAGTTGGCGGCCTTGCTCACAGGGCTTTGTCAACTTGAGTTGCAGAGGCCGGTTCCTCCCCTTTGGCAAAGGAGTTCCTCCGCTAGTTCGCTCCCGCGTCGCCGGGCATTTTAGGAGTCTCTGCACGACTCGCCTGCTTTTGCAAATCCGTCTCTTCTCGCCTCATTTTTTCCAGCGCACAGGAAAGGCCGTTGCGCCCCGCGAGGGAAACAGAGCCGTTGACCATGGTTGCAACTGGCAGTTTGAGCAATAAGAACCCGGCCAGCATTTCAGAATTGCTGGACTGTGGCTATCACCCAGAGAGCCTGCTAAGTGGTGAGTGTCCCCGCTGCCCACCCTTCTCCTCTCCAAAGGTCGGTGCCCCTCGATCTACCGGGTGGGCGGGCTTTCGACTTCCTCCCCTACCTCTATGTAGGGGGTGCCACAAAATCCGTCTGAGGAGAATCCTTTCCAAATTTTCTAACATCTTCTCTTCATGCTAGAAACAAAAGTAGCAAAAGTAGAATACCCAAGGGCTACATCTTTCTAGGCTGGTGCCAGTAGGCTTTTGGGGATTAAGGTCCTTATCTCACATGATTGTGAAGAACACAGTTATATGTGTTTTAGCAAATGTATTTACCCCTGTAATCAACATCACCCCTCCCCCTGAATTCCGACGCACCCATTTGCTAGGTATTTCTCACTCCCCCCTGACTCCAGGGAACTACTGATCTGATTTTTATCACTCCAAGTTAGTTTTGCCTTTAGGTAAGTGGAACCATAAAGTAGGTACTCTTTTGTGTCTGGTTTCTTTCCCGCAGCCTAATGTTTTTGAGATTCTTTTATGTGGTTGCTTAAATCAGTGTGTTCATGTTTATTACTGAGTAGGATTTTCAGTCTTGGATATACCCATTATTCCATTTTTAATGTGAGAAGGAAACTATTGAACAGCAGTGGTGCTTGATTTGCTATCATTTGCAATTTTAACAGCAGTTTCTAAGTGAACACACTGCTCTGCCACTAGAGCTGTAAGAGCATAGATAAATTGCTTAGGCTCTTCGTGTTTTCCTCCTTTCAAGGTGAAGTGGTTGATGACCTAATTTATAGGGCCAGAACTCCAAAATTACATGAAGTGGAGAGGAAAACCCAGTAGCTGATGAAGGTGGAGTAGGCTTAGGGAGAGGAGCTGGGAAGGCATCAGCCTGCACCTTGTTCGTTTGACTCCCTGTAGTGTGGCAATCCTGCCAAGTGGTAGGATTCATTTGAGGAGTAGGTGACCAAATGCAGAGCTATCTCTTTTCCTTTCGGCCAATCTAATTTTATTTCCCTAGGACTATTTTGTTTTGCTTGGCTAAGAAAAACCACCCAACCGGCTATAAATATCCTCATGAACCTCAAAGGTCTTCTCTGTGCAATTTTTAATTAAAGAGGTTAAAGCTAAAATTGGGACCTACAGGCCACTCCAGTAAAGACTTAAAGACACAAATCTGATAGATCTTTAATGTAACTCTTCAACCTCATGGACTTTAAACATAATAGCAAAAATTCTTTATTTTACAATACATGTATTCCTACAGTTAGAAAGTAATAACCCCTTAGTCCAAATAACAAAGTTTTAACTTTTTATCCCAGAAGTAATAAATGTTTTCTGTAAAACAAAACTAGAAAACCCCCATAAGCAAGTAGGCAAGAAAGAAAAGAAAATCACCAATAATCTGGAATAATCCCAAGTAGATTTTTGATGCATAGTCTTTATGATTGTGTGTGTTCTGTGTACACACATGAATTTAAAGAAAAGTGGTTATATCCTATCCACTCTATTTATCTAAACCTTTATTTCATACATGAACTTTCATGAGAGCTTAAATTATTCACTATATTACATGGTAGATAGAGGTAACCAATGTTGATATCTTGGTGTGTTTTTTCTACTGTGAATTTTTTTTTTCTTCATCTAAAAAGAAAACTCCATTTCTTACAGATTTTGACTACTGGGATTATGTTGTTCCTGAACCCAACCTCAACGAGGTAATATTTGAGGAATCAACTTGCCAGAATTTGGTTAAAATGCTGGAGAACTGTCTGTCCAAATCAAAGCAAACTAAACTTGGTTGCTCAAAGGTCCTTGTCCCTGAGAAACTGACCCAGAGAATTGCTCAAGATGTCCTGCGGCTTTCCTCAACAGAGCCCTGTGGCTTGCGAGGTTGTGTTATGCACGTGAACTTGGAAATTGAAAATGTATGTAAAAAGCTGGATAGGATTGTGTGTGATTCTAGCGTGGTGCCTACTTTTGAGCTTACACTTGTGTTTAAGCAGGAGAACTGCTCATGGACTAGCTTCAGGGACTTTTTCTTTAGTAGGGGTCGCTTCTCATCTGGTTTCAGGAGAACTCTGATCCTCAGCTCAGGATTTCGACTTGTTAAGAAAAAGCTTTATTCACTGATTGGAACAACAGTCATTGAAGGGTCCTAAAAAGGGAAAATATATAAAGCTTATTTCATGATTGGGTAGTAAAACTATTCAGCTAGTCAGCTAAAGTCATTTGTAGTTTGCCCCACCTGACCTCAATAAGAAACCCCAAATGTAGTCCATTTTCTTTCTGTATTTCACATTCTTAGCAACTGCAGCTAACAGGCTGATTTTCTGGCCTTTCGAGAAGTGATCCGAAATAGCGTACATTTTCTGCATATATCCCATTTTTGTACAGAATTGAATGGGATAGAATAGGGAAGCAAAAGTAGAAGTCCATTTGAGTTTTACATTTGATTCCACAATTTTGTTTCAGGTAGGCTTGGTAATAGACTATATAAACCAGATTTGCCTAGTTTGATTTTCATATGACTTTTTTTTCTGTAAGTTTTCAGGGTGATTCTTTAAGTCACAGAATCTTACTCAATGATACTTAGCTGATCAAAACTTCCAGAAGCCCACACCACCAGTTCATGACTCAAATTTGAAGAGTTCTTAGACAGGAGGGTAGGATTAAGTAGGTGAGTTTAATTAAAACTTAACCCTAGGTAAGAGTGAATGAGAAATATTATGGCAATAATGGAACTGCTTCACTGTTTCTTGGTGACTTCCTCACTCTAATGTTTTAAAGAGGTGACGAAAGCTTGTGCTACCATTTCAGTAACCACGGTGTTGTTTTAGATGCCTTTAAAAGCTCAGTTTCCCTTGTTCTTAAGTGTTGAATATTGTCTTTAAACTAGAAAAATGCAAAACATTGAACTGATATTTTTGTGTGTAATTGATTACTCTTCCACTGAGTGAATGATGAATACCTGTGAGGATAGGACATTAGTTCTGAGATCTAGTCCCTCTCTGATTCACTTAGTAATCTGTCTTCTTTTCAGTATTACATATGCTTAATCTCGTATGAACAACTTCACCATGTCAGTATTATCTCATCTCTGGGCTTTTCTGGGAATTGAGGAATCTCTCCTTAACCCCAATTGTCAAGGGCAGTAGCTGTATACTACCACTTTGAATTATTGAAACGGGTCAATTTACAAAGTCTGCATTGGCTATGGAAATATGGTTTATAGTACAGCCTAGAGAATGAAACTCACAGTCCAGATAACCATGCGCGCACCCAGATTTTTTCCACCTTGGATACCTGTCACTAGGGAATAATAAAGGCCTTACTTTTTGTCTTATTCCGACTAAGTAGATCATTATCTCTTTCCTTTTTTATGTTAATGAGAGAATTTAGCCTCTACTCAACAATGTTCAATTCAGCAAGGCTTTCATATCCTTGCTGTGGCTCATGGATAAGGAGCTTTATTCAGGTTTCCTGCCCTAGCTATTAGCTCCATTTCACATACTGGAACAGATGTAGGGACAGATGTATTCATCCTGGTGTTACTGAAAAACAGGTGTGATCCTGTTACTGATACTATAAGTGACCTAAAATGTCACTGTTCAAATTAGCAAGTGTTCTAACAAACTAAACTCTTCAAATGCTTGGAAAGATACTACAAAGCCAATCTTTATAGAATTGGGCCAAGATAAATCAACGTCATTTTGCATGTCTGTTGTCAGGCTCCAAAGGTTCACTGTGTTTCTGCTGCTGTCCTGGAGTTGTCACCACTGACTGGGCAAGGCTTCTTGGGCATGGATGTAGAACTGTTGTCCTTTTTCCACTAACAGTTATCTTTGACTCTCTTGCCTGTTATGCTTACAAAATGGTGATGGCTTATGGAGGCTGTTAAATTAATATTCCTGTTAAAGGAAATTAAAATTTGTCTATTTTTTGACAATAAAGCATTATATATTTTTAATTATCTTGTCCTGTTTTTTTTCTTTCCCCTACTTGATGCAGTGGTCACGGATCAGGGCTGCAATTACAAGGGCTGTAACTAGAGGTGGCTCATTCCTAATAAACCTTGTATCAGAATTCCTTATGGGCCTGATAGAAGCGGGTTGTGCCTTCATCTCGTTTGGCAAAATTGGGGTTAACAGTGAATGCAGCTATTTTGCCTGGTAGGAAAAACAGCCTACCAATTTTGGGCCTGTGTAGCCTAACCCTATCTGAATATGAGTGGACTGAAAGGGAGCACCGGCTAGACTGGCATTGCTGCCTTTCACCTAGATAGACAAGGTGGGCAAATGGAGGCAAACCTTCACTTCCAAAGGTGGAAGATTTGGGGTATAAATGAAGAGAAGGAAGAATAGTCACTGAGGTTAAAGGAATTAATAAATGAATAATATAAGGAGGGGAATCCAATATTATCCCTTCAAAAGAGGATCAGAGCAAGTGATGATGATGATGTCTTCCAGCTCAATTATAACAGATAACAGATGCCTGAAAAGGTGAAGCTATGTTTGCAGAGACTACTTTTGAAATCAGACAAGATCGAATGGAAGCCTACAAACTTGAGTGACCTCATTCTAGGAGACATATTTATACTATACAATGGACATGATTAATTATAAATGATTCAGTGAGATTCTAGGAGTGCTGTGGTATCTTTTAAGTTGTATGTCCTTTTGATATAAGGAATCCTTATTGGAAGATTAGGATGGTCTTCAAGTATATGTTGTGAAATATACATTTGGTCTTAGTCCCTATTTCCTGGTATAAAACTCTTGAACTACTTAGATTCTTCAAAGTGTTAAGTGTCTTTTGTAATGCTAATGTTGACTGATGGCTGGATTCCTCCAGGTAGCTTCAGGATGGGGCTTGGTCACCAGAAAGACCAAGGCTGTATTAGGTTGTTGAGACTTTTAGCCCCAACACACCCTCACATCCACCTGGAAGGACAGAGGGTCTGAAGATTAAGCCAATGGCCAGTGATTTAACCAGTCTACATAATTCTACATAACAAAGCTTCCATAAAAATCTGAAAGGACTGAGTTCAAAACACCTTCTGGAGAAGTGAACACTTGGAGGTTCGTGGAGGATGGTGGGCCTGGGGAGAGCATAGAAACTCCTGCCCCTTCCCACATTTCTTGCCCTATGTATTTCTTCACAGGCACTCATCAGCATGTTTTCTATTAATCTTTATAATAAATCAGTAAACATACGTGTTTCCCTGAGTTCTGTGAGCTGCTCTAGCAAATTAATCTAATCCCAGGAGGGAGTCATGGGAACCCTAATTTATAGCAGGTAGGTCAGAAGCACAGGTCAAGCAAACTGGGGCTTGAGATTGTCATTGGAAGTTGGGTGAGGGGGACACTCTTGGGGACTGAGCCCTTTACCTGTAGTATTTGAGGCTATCTCTAGGTAATGTCAGAATGGAGTTGCATTAGAGGATACCCAGCTGATGTCAGATGCAGAATTGATTGCTTGCCTGGTATGTCGGGAAAACCCACACGTTTGGTCACACAAGGCTTCTGTGTTCATTTTTGAGTGAGAAGGTATAGGAGAAACCAAGTATGATTTTTTTTCCTTCAGTATTCTCAGAATGGGTAAAGGAGGTTGCTTTCAATAACCGGAGCAATAACAACTTTTCACAGGAAATGAATAAGTTGAATGCATACACATTGAGCATAAAAATCAATTTCAGGTTGATTAAGGAATTAAATATGAAAGGGAAACTTAGAAGATGGAATTTTCATAATTTTGACATGGCGGGAAGAACTCTTAAATAAGATGTCAAGATGCCCTGAAACATCTCTTTTTCAAATAATCCTGTAAGGAAGATAAAATTGAAACTCAGGAACTGGAAGAAAGTGTTTTCAACACATATAACTGAAAAATGGTTTGTAACCAGAATACATCAAGAATTCTTGCAAAGCGATAAGAAAAACACAAACAACCCCCAAAAAATATGTCGTCAAAAGCCCAAATAGTCACTATATGGAAAAAGAAGCCAATCTGGCTGATAATTATATGAAAAGATCCTCAATCTAATTAGTAATCAGAGAAATTCAAGTTAAAAGCAATAATAAAATATCAATATAGACATGCACATTAGTAAAAATAAATCGATAATTCCAAAAGTTGGTGAGGACACAAGAAAAAAAAATCAACAAGTCAGTATATGTATATGGCATTATTTTATAAAATTGAATGATAAGTATATTTCGTGAACCAAAATATCAAAGAGTGTTCTTCAAACTTTTTTTTTTTTTTTTTTGAGAGAGAGAGAGTCTTGCTCTATCACACAGGCTGGAGCACAGTGGCGTGATCACAGCTTATTGTAGCCTCTATTTTCCAGGCTCAGGTGATCCTCCCGTCTGAGCCTGCCAAGTATCTGACACCACAGGCGTGTGCCACCACACCCAGCCAATTTTTTTGTTTGTTTGTTTTGTAGAGACAGGGTCTCCCTATGTTGCCTAAGCTGGTTTTAAACTGCTGAGTTCAAGTTATCCTTCCACCTTGGCTTCCCAAAATCCTGGCACTACAGGTGTGAGCCACTGTGCCCTGCCTGTCAAATTTTTTAAATTGTCATTCAAATTATTTATCCTAAGTTTAAAAAGTTGCAAATGATGTAAAGTCCAGAATGTGACAAATACTGGCCTTTTAAAATAAAACTATTACATCATCTTTTAAATATTTCCAATGGAATGTAAGTAGCATAGTAATTTGACGTTCAACATCTATTTAGAAAATATTATAAATAAGGTCTTCAACAGAATTAAACGTTTTCACTGTTACTTTTTCTTCATTCCTGTATCTTTTCAAAGTCTACATTTTATGCTGACTTTTCTTTAATGTAATATCTTTTAAACCTAAAAGTCTTTTATTATTTCTTCCCTGTAAAAAAATAAGATTATAAACTGAAATTAAATTTTTTCAAATTTTCTGTGACTGAGTCTTTAAATGTCAATTTTTGAGTCAGTTAACTTTGCAAATAGTAATAATATACAATGGCCAAAGTAACATGTTTTCCAAATTTTTGAATACTATTAAACACAATAATAATAATAAGCTACTTCTTAATGAGATGACTAGTTAATTAATTCATGGTTTCATATTGGTTTTTTGCTAGAATTAAGAGTTTAGCATTATTTCTTTCCATTCTTCCTTCTCTCTCTCTCTCTCTCTCTCTGTCTGTCTGTCTCTCTCTATCTCTCTATCCATCTCTATCTCGCTTGCTCTCTCTGTGTGTCTCACCCTCTGGCCCAGGCTGGAGTGCAGTGGCGCAATCCTAGCTCACTGCCGCCTCAAACTCCGGGGCTCAAGCTTTCCTCTGACATCAGCCTCCCAAGTAGCTAGGACTACAAGGGTGCACCGCCACATCCAGCTAACTTTTTAATCTTTTGTAGAGATAGGGTCTTGCTATGTCACCCCGGCTGATCTCAAACTTCTGACCTCAAATGATCCTCCTGCCTCAGCCTCCCAAAGTCCTGAATTCTTTCAAAGCAGTAAGAAAATGACAAACAACCCCCCAAAACTATATGGTCAAAAGCCTGAGCCACTATGCCTGGCCATCTATTTTTTGTTTCTATAGATGTAAGCTCTGAGAAAATCTATTCACATCAATAAGATGGGAATGTAGGAGATTTGGTTATTATAGTATCACTCAATCTTTGAACTACTTTCAAGGTATATACTCAAATCACATAAATATATATCACCAAAAGATTATTTTAAATGATCAATCTGCACATAATTCAATCAGGTTTCCTTTCAATATTGTTGTAATAATAAAATGAAACCACCTGACTCACAAAAGTACTTGTTACCTAAGTATATTAGTTTGCTAGGGCTACAATAATGAAGTACCAAAGACTAGAGAGCATAAACAACAAAAATGTATTGTCTCATAGTTCTGGAGGCTAGAAGTCCAAGAACAAGGTGTCAGAAGTGTTGGTTTCTTCTGAGGCCCCTCTTTTCGGCTTGTAGGTGAGGTCGTCTTCTCCCTGTGTCTTCACATTGTCTTCACTCTGTGTGCATGTCTGTGTCCTAATCTCCTCTTCCTATAAGGACACCAGTCATTGGAATAGGGTCTACCCTAGGGGCCTCATTTTATCTTAATTACCTGTCTAAAGACCCTATCTCCAAATGCAGTCACATGCTGAATTACTGGTGGTTAGAACCTAAGAATTTGGGGTTAATACAATTCAGCCATAAAACCAAGCATTCAAATAATACACAATACTATCCTAGAGCAATATTTCAAACTGTCCCTTTCTTTAGCACTCTAGGAGTGTTTACACCCCAGAATAAAGCATTGTATAGTAAGATTGACCAACACTAAGAGAAAGGTATGTCATTTTGTAAAGTCAGGGAAGAGGATAAAGAGCAAATATAAAATCAGGACCTGTGTCTCTGACAAAGTCTCAGAGAGATCAATTTTAGAAAAGAGTGTGTATAGGAGCAAGATGGCCAAATAGGAACAGCTCCAGTCTCCAACTCCCAGCGCGAGCAACACAGAAGACCGGTGATTTCTGCATTTTCAACTGAGGTACTGGGTTCATCTCACTAGGGAGTGCTGGACAATCGGTGCTGGTCGGGCTGCTGCTGCAGCCCGACCAGCGAGAGCTGAAGCAGGGCGAGGCATCGCCTCAGCTGGGAAGCACAAGGGGAAAGGGAATCCGTTTTCCTAGCCAGGGGAACTGAGACACACAACACCTGGAAAATCGGGTAACTCCCACCCCAATACTGCACTTTAAGCAAACAGGCACACACCAGGAGATTATATCCCACACCTGGCCGGGAGGGTCCCACGCCCACGGAGCCTCTCTCATTGCTAGCACAGCAGTCTGCGATCTAACCGCAAGGCAGCAGCGAGGCTGGGGGAGGGGCGCCCACCATTGCTGAGGCTTAAGTAGGTAAACAAAGCCGCTGGGAAGCTTGAACTGGGTGGAGCTCACAGCACCTCAAGGAAACCTGCCTGTCTCTGTAGACTCCACCTCTGGGGACAGGGCACAGTAAACAACAACAAAAGGGGCAGAAACCTCTGCAGACGCAAACAACTCTGTCTGACAGCTTTGAAGAGAGCAGTGGATCTCCCAGCACGGAGGTTGAGATCTGAGAAGGGAAAGACTGCCTGCTCAAGTGGGTCCCTGACCCCTGAGTAGCCTAACTGGGAGACATCCCCCACTAGGGGCAGTCTGACACCCCACACCTCACAGGGTGGAGTACACCCCTGAGAGGAAGCCTCCAAAGCAAGAATCAGACAGGTACACTCGCCATTCAGCGATATTCTATCTTCTGCAGCCTCTGCTGCTGACACCCAGGCAAACAGGGTCTGGAGTGGACCTCAAGCAATCTCCAACAGACCTACAGCTGAGGGTCCTGACTGTTAGAAGGAAAACTATCAAACAGGAAGGACAACTACACCAAAACCCCATCAGTACGTCACCATCATCATCAAAGACCAGAGGCAGATAAAACCAAAAAGATGGGGAAAAAGCAGGGCAGAAAAGCTGGAAATTTAAAAAATAAGAGCGCATCTCCCCCGTCAAAGGAGCGCAGCTCATCGCCAGCAACGGATCAAAGCTTGATGGAGAATGACTTTGACGAGATGAGAGAAGAAGGCTTCAGTCCATCAAACTTCTCAGAGCTAAAGGAGGAATTACGTACCCAGCGCAAAGAAACTAAAAATCTTGAAAAAAAAGTGGAAGAATTGATGGCTAGAGTAATTAATGCAGAGAAGGTCCAAAACGAAATGAAAGAGATGAAAACCATGACACGAGAAATACGTGACAAATGCACAAGCTTCAGTAACAGACTCGATCAACTGGAAGAAAGAGTATCAGCGATTGAGGATCAAATGAACGAAATGAAGCGAGAAGAGGAACCAAAAGAAAAAAGAAGAAAAAGAAATGAACAAAGCCTGCAAGAAGTATGGGATTATGTAAAAAGACCAAATCTACGTCTGATTGGGGTGCCTGAAAGTGAGGGGGAAAATGGAACCAAGTTGGAAAACACTCTCCAGGATATCATCCAGGAGAACTTCCCCAACCTAGTGGGGCAGGCCAACATTCAAATCCAGGAAATACAGAGAACGCCACAAAGATACTCCTCGAGAAGAGCAACTCCAAGACACATAATTGCCAGATTCACCAAAGTGGAAATGAAGGAAAAAATCTTAAGGGCAGCCAGAGAGAAAGGTCGAGTTACCCACAAAGGGAAGCCCATCAGGCTAACAGCAGATCTCTCGGCAGAAACTCTCCAAGCCAGAAGAGAGTGGGGGCCAATATTCAACATTCTTAAAGAAAAGAATTTTAAACCCAGAATTTCATATCCAGCCAAACTAAGTTTCATAAGTGAAGGAGAAATAAAATCCTTTACAGATAAGCAAATGCTTAGAGATTTTGTCACCACTAGGCCTGCCTTACAAGAGACCCTGAAGGAAGCACTAAACATGGAAAGGAACAACCAGTACCAGCCATTGCAAAAACATGCCAAAATGTAAAGACCATCGAGGCTAGGAAGAAACTGCATCAACTAACGAGCAAAATAACCAGTTAATATCATAATGGCAGGATCAAGTTCACACATAACAATATTAACCTTAAATGTAAATGGACTAAATGCTCCAATTAAAAGACACAGACTGGCAAACTGGATAAAGAGTCAAGACCCATCAGTCTGCTGTATTCAGGAGACCCATCTCACACGCAGAGACATACATAGGCTCAAAATAAAGGGATGGAGGAAGATTTACCAAGCAAATGGAGAACAAAAGAAAGCAGGGGTTGCAATACTAGTCTCTGATAAAACAGACTTTAAACCATCAAAGATCAAAAGAGACAAAGAAGGCCATTACATAATGGTAAAGGGATCAATTCAACAGGAAGAGCTAACTATCCTAAATATATATGCACCCAATACAGGAGCACCCAGATTCATAAAGCAAGTCCTTAGAGACTTACAAAGAGACTTAGACTCCCATACAATAATAATGGGAGACCTCAACACTCCACTGTCAACATTAGACAGATCAACAAGACAGAAAGTTAACAAGGATATCCAGGAATTGAACTCATCTCTGCAGCAAGCAGACCTAATAGACATCTATAGAACTCTCCACCCCAAATCAACAGAATATACATTCTTCTCAGCACCACATCGCACTTATTCCAAAATTGACCACATAATTGGAAGTAAAGCACTCCTCAGCAAATGTACAAGAACAGAAATTATAACAAACTGTCTCTCAGACCACAGTGCAATCAAACTAGAACTCAGGACTAAGAAACTCAATCAAAACCGCTCAACTACATGGAAACTGAACAACCTGCTCCTGAATGACTACTGGGTACATAACGAAATGAAGGCAGAAATAAAGATGTTCTTTGAAACCAATGAGAACAAAGATACAACATACCAGAATCTCTGGGACACATTTAAAGCAGTGTGTAGAGGGAAATTTATAGCACTAAATGCCCACAAGAGAAAGCTGGAAAGATCTAAAATTGACACTCTAACATCACAATTAAAAGAATTAGAGAAGCAAGAGCAAAGGCATTCAAAAGCTAGCAGAAGGCAAGAAATAACTAAGATCAGAGCAGAACTGAAGGAGATAGAGACACAAAAAACCCTCCAAAAAATCAATGAATCCAGGAGTTGGTTTTTTGAAAAGATCAACAAAATTGACAGACCGCTAGCAAGACTAATAAAGAAGAAAAGAGAGAAGAATCAAATAGACGCAATAAAAAATGATAGAGGGGATATCACCACTGACCCCACAGAAATACAAACTACCATCAGAGAATACTATAAACACCTCTACGCAAATAAACTAGAAAATCTAGAAGAAATGGATAATTTCCTGGACACTTACACTCTTCCAAGACTAAACCAGGAAGAAGTTGAATCCCTGAATAGACCAATAGCAGGCTCTGAAATTGAGGCAATAATTAATAGCCTACCAACCAAAAAAAGTCCAGGACCAGATGGATTCACAGCTGAATTCTACCAGAGGTACAAGGAGGAGCTGATACCATTCCTTCTGAAACTATTCCAATCAATAGAAAAAGAGGGAATCCTCCCTAACTCATTTTATGAGGCCAACATCATCCTGATACCAAAGCCTGGCAGAGACACAACAAAAAAAGAGAATTTTAGACCAATATCCCTGATGAACATCGATGCAAAAATCCTCAATAAAATACTGGCAAACCGGATTCAGCAGCACATCAAAAAGCTTATCCACCATGATCAAGTGGGCTTCATCCCTGGGATGCAAGGCTGGTTCAACATTCGCAAATCAATAAACATAATCCAGCATATAAACAGAACCAAAGACAAGAACCACATGATTATCTCAATAGATGCAGAAAAGGCTTTTGACAAAATTCAACAGCCCTTCATGCTAAAAATGCTCGATAAATTCAGTATTGATGGAACATACCTCAAAATAATAAGAGCTATATATGACAAACCCACAGCCAATATCATACTGAATGGGCAAAAACTGGAAAAATTCCCTTTGAAAACTGGCACAAGACAGGGATGCCCTCTCTCACCACTCCTATTCAACATAGTGTTGGAAGTTCTGGCTAGGGCAATCAGGCAAGAGAAAGAAATCAAGGGTATTCAGTTAGGAAAAGAAGAAGTCAAATTGTCCCTCTTTGCAGATGACATGATTGTATATTTAGAAAACCCCATTGTCTCAGCCCAAAATCTCCTTAAGCTGATAAGCAACTTCAGCAAAGTCTCAGGATACAAAATTAATGTGCAAAAATCACAAGCGTTCTTATACACCAGTAACAGACGAACAGAGAGCCAAATCATGAATGAACTTCCATTCACAATTGCTTCAAAGAGAATAAAATACCTAGGAATCCAACTTACAAGGGATGTAAAGGACCTCTTCAAGGAGAACTACAAACCACTGCTCAGTGAAATAAAAGAGGACACAAACAAATGGAAGAACATACCATGCCCATGGATAGGAAGAATCAATATCGTGAAAATGGCCATACTGCCCAAGGTTCTTTATAGATTCAATGCCATCCCCATCAAGCTACCAATGACTTTCTTCACAGAATTGGAAAAAACTGCTTTAAAGTTCATATGGAACCAAAAAAGAGCCCGCATCTCCAAGACAATCCTAAGTCAAAAGAACAAAGCTGGAGGCATCACGCTACCTGACTTCAAACTATACTACAAGGCTACAGTAACCAAAACAGCATGGTACTGGTACCAAAACAGGGATATAGACCAGTGGAACAGAACAGAGTCCTCAGAAATAATACCACACATCTACAGCCATCTGATCTTTGACAAACCTGAGAGAAACAAGAAATGGGGAAAGGATTCCCTATTTAATAAATGGTGCTGGGAAAATTGGCTAGCCATAAGTAGAAAGCTGAAACTGGATCCTTTCCTTACTCCTTATACGAAAATTAATTCAAGATGGATGAGAGACTTAAATGTTAGACCTAATACCATAAAAACCCTAGAGGAAAACCTAGGTAGTACCATTCAGGACATAGGCATGGGCAAAGACTTCATGTCTAAAACACCAAAAGCAACGGCAGCAAAAGCCAAAATTGACAAATGGGATCTCATTAAACTAAAGAGCTTCTGCACAGCAAAAGAAACTACTATCAGAGTGAACAGACAACCTACAGAATGGGAGAAAATTTTTGCAATCTACTCATCTGACAAAAGGCTAATATCCAGAACCTACAAAGAACTCAAACAAATTTACAAGAAAAAAACAAACAGCCCCATCAAAAAGTGGGCAAAGGATATGAACAGACACTTCTCAAAAGAAGACATTCATACAGCCAACAGACACATGAAAAAATGCTCATCATCACTGGCCATCAGGGAAATGCAAATCAAAACCACAATGAGATTCCATCTCACACCAGTTAGAATGGCAATCATTAAAAAGTCAGGAAACAACAGGTGCTGGAGAGGATGTGGAGAAATAGGAATACTTTTACACTGTTGGTGGGATTGTAAACTAATTCAACCATTATGGAAAACAGTATGGCGATTCCTCAAGGATCTAGAACTAGATGTACCATATGACCCAGCCATCCCATTACTGGGTATATAAAAGGATTATAAATCATGCTGCTATAAAGACACATGCACACGTATGTTTATTGCGGCACTATTTACAATAACAAAGACTTGGAATCAACCCAAATGTCCATCAGTGACAGACTGGATTAAGAAAATGTGGCACATATACACCATGGGATACTATGCAGCCATAAAAAAGGATGAGTTTGTGTCCTTTGTAGGGACATGGATGCAGCTGGAAACCATCATTCTCAGCAAACTATCACAAGAACAGAAAACCAAACACCTCATGTTCTCACTCATAGGTGGGAACTGAACAATGAGATCACTTGGACTCGGGACGGGGAACATCACACACCGGGGCCTATCATGGGGAGGGGGGAGGGGGGAGGGATTGCATTGGGAGTTATACCTGATGTAAATGACGAGTTGATGGGTTCTGACGAGTTGATGGGTGCAGCACACCAACATGGCACAAGTATACATATGTAACAAACCTGCACGTTATGCACATGTACCCTAGAACTTAAAGTATAATAATAATAATAAAAAAAAAGAGTGTGTATAGAAGCAAAAGATTTAGAAATTGGTTCCCCTAAAACTATTTGCGCCCTACATATCCACATATCACATAAGAAACATTTGTATATCCTTATACGTATACCCCCGTTTTAAGACTACTGCCTTTTATTCTTACACTAATGCATTAGGAGACTTTCACAGGAGTTCAGCAATACAACTGTCTGGAAAAGTAACGTGGACTGCCCATCAACTGTGGAATAGGTACATGAATTGTGGGTATCGTCATAAATGGAATGCTGGTCAGCAATAACAATGGACTTTAAATTACAAATGAGGCATGTAGAAAGCTGAAACTGGATCCCTTCCTTACACCTTATGCAAAAATTAATTCAAGATGGCTAAAGACATAAATGTTAGACCTAAAACCATAAAAACCCTAGAAGAAAACCTAGGCAATTCCAATCAGGACATAAGCATGGGCAAGGACTCCATATCTAAAACACCAAAAGCAATGGCAACAAAAGCCACGGTTGACAAATGGGATCTAATTAAACTAAAGAGCTTCTGTACAGCAAAAGAAACTACCATCAGAGTGAACAGGCAACCTACACAATGGGAGAAAATTTTTGCAATCTACGCATCTGATAAAGGGCTAATATCCAGAATCTAAAAAGAATTCAAACAAATTTACAAGAAAAAAATCAACCCCATCAAAAAGTGGGTAAAGGATATGAACAGACACTTCTCAAAAGAAGACATTTATGCAGCCAACAGACACATGAAAAAATGCTCATCATCACTCGCCATCAGAGAAATGCAAATCAAAACCACAATGAGATTCCATCTCACACCAGTTAGAATGGCGATCATTAAGAAGTCAGGAAACAACAGATACTGGAGAGGATGTGGAGAGACAGGAACACTTTTACACTGTTGGTGGGACTGTAAACTAGTTCAACCATTGTGGAAAACAGTGTGGCAATTCCTCAAGGATCTAGAACTAGAAATACCATTTGACCCAGCAATCCCATTACTGGGTATATACCCAAAGGATTATAAATAATGCTGCTATAAAGACACATGCACATGTATGTTTATTGTGGCACTATTCACAACAGCAAAGACCTGGAATCAACCCAAATGTCCATCAGTGACAGACTGGATTAAGAAAATGTGGCACACATATACCGCAGAATACTATGCAGCCATAAAAACGGATGAATTCATGTCCTTTGTAGGGACATGGATGAAGCTGGAAACTGTCATTCTGAGCAAACTATCACAAGGACAGAAAACCAAATACCATATGTTCTCACTCATAGGTGGGAATTGAACAATGAGAACACTTGGACACAGGAAGGGGAACATCACACACTGGGGCCTGTTGTGGGGTCAGGGGATGGGGGAGGGATAGCATTAGGAGATATCCCTAATGTAAATGACGAGTTAATAGGTGCAGCACAAAAACATGGCACATGTATACATATGTAACAAACCTGCACGTTGTGCACATGTACCCTAGAACTTAAAGTATAATTTTTTAAAAAAGAAGAAGAACAGAGGGAAAAAAATAAAATAAAAAATAAATTACAAACGAGGCTGGTCTGAGTGCAGTGATGTTTACAAGTAATGTATTACAACCAGCTACAGATTTTTTTTTTTTTTTTTTTTTTTTTTTTTTTTTTTTTTTTTTTTTGAGACAGGGTCTTCCTTCCATTGCCCAGGCTGAAGTGCATCTTCCTTCCATTGCCCAGGCTGAAGTGCGTCTTCCTTCCATTGCCCAGGCTGAAGTGCATCTTCCTTCCATTGCCCAGGCTGAAGTGCACTTCCCTTCATGTTAAAAATTAGCTGAGTGCAGTGGCCTGACCTCGTAGTCCAGGTTACTCAGGAGGCTGAGGTGGAAGGATTGCTTGAGCCCAGGAGTTCAAGGCTACAGTGAGCTATGGTTACACCACTGCACTCCAGCCTGGGCGAAAGAGCAAGACACTGTCTCAAAAAAAAAAGAAAAAAATTATTACCATTGCATGTTGTTAATCTTGCAACAGATTTACCTTTGCCAAAGATAAAGTGATTTTTATTGCTTGAACATGGAATATCTGAAAAATTCTGACAGATTATGCTGAGGAATGCAAATGAGTTAAACGAGGCTACTGAAGAACTTGACCATCTGGATAACTAAGACTTGATCTTATTTTCAGAACTGATAATTAGGTAGAATTATTTACATTAAAAATATTTATTAATAATTTACAAATATAAAAACGATACTTTTTCACTCTATCCAAACATGCTGAAGGAAAAGCAAAGACAGATGGTTTGATTCATATAAACCACATTATAGCTCAAGTGTGGCTTTGTTGAGAAAGAAGTTTTCTAAACTTGTTTCAAGGCAAAACTCTAGATTAAAGCCATTTGAAGGGAGTATAGAAGAGCATTTTGCAGTATCCTGTCAACAATAGCATAAAGATATTGAGTCAACTGTTATTGTGTCAGAGAATCTTTTGGGTAGCTACCACCTAATTCAAAGTGAACTTGCTATCGCAGACACTGTGAAGTCTGAAGGAAGTACCAGCAGCATCAGGACAGACAAGTTTAACATGAAGGAAAGTGAATCTGGTGTCAAAGAACTCTCAAGGGTCTAAAATTAACCCAACTTTCAAGGTAGCATATTAGCCTGCCATGGTTTCATGGATACTTGTAGAAAACACAAGACTCCAAGGATTTTACTACTCCTCCATAGCCAGCAGCATGAACATCAGCATATTTGCATCACTCCACTCTTCCCTTTAAGTCCCACAGGAGTAGTAAGGTTAGGCCCAGTTGGATGACTATGGGTTACACTGCAGGAGAGGAATCCTGAGCTTAGACAACCCAAGGGTATGCCTACCCTTTGCTTCAGACACTATCTTCCACAGTTTTCCACTATAAAAATATCCTTGAAAAGAGAGTCCAGAACAAAAGGCAATCACTACCTCCCTTGTAAGACAAGCAGAAATATGAGAACCATGGAGAATTATCTCCCACAGTCAGTGTAAGAACTGGGACTGTATTAGTTCTTACAAAGCAAGTCATACATATATATATATATGTGTGTGTGTGTGTGTGTGTGTGTATGTGTGTGTGTATATATATATAAAGTCTCAACACAGATATCTTAATCATATTTTACACTGCTTCCTCTATTGTCTTTTTATAATCTTAACCAACATTATTAGAGATAAAGTGAATTGCAATATAATAATTAAAGAATTTTCCTGGAAAATATAGTAGTCCTGAACTTGTATGTTGTAGTTGTCATTAGACTTTCCCCAAATATTCTGCTTCTTCTGGAGATCAGATATAAATATATTTCTCCACCACTAAACCCCCTTAAAATTAGCTATGGTCATCTGAAATGCTTTCACCAAAGTGTGACCAGAAACGACAAAAGGGCACATCTGTCAGTCTGAGTCACTGAGTAAACAAAATTAATCCGGTTCTTTTACTGCTAACTCAAATTAGAGCTATAGTGTAAGTAAGAAATAAACTTTATGTTAACCCACTGAAATTTGGGGGATTTTTGATATTGTAGCATAATCTGATCTATCCTGATTAATACCTATGTACCCAATAATATGCTCTCAAAATATTAAGTACAATTTTGCAAATTTAGAAAGTAGATTCAGCAACTTACAATCATAGTAGACCATACTAATACACATCTCTCAATAATTGAGAAATCAATCAAAAAGAGAATTAAAGAAGTGAAAGATGTGAATGACACCATAAATATTAGTTTTATGCACCATATTTAATGACCATGCATGGAACTATAAGCCTCCACTTAGTAAACACACATTATTTCATGTATACATAAAAAATTCACAAAAACTTAAATTTTATAATACAAAGCAAACCTTAAATTAATAAAGACTGTTCTGTGAAATAAATTATAAAAATCTAAAAATCAGCCACAAAAACCTCATACATTCAGAAATTTAAATACAAACATGCTTCTAAAGAATTCATGGGTCAAAAAGATAGACAGAACTTGAAATTTAATGACAATGAAACTATTACATAGCAAAACATATAGTATGCGGTTAAGGCAGTTGTTCCTTGGTGAGCAGGTCTATGCATACCTGTCTCCAAAGATCCAAGGAGGCTGAGAGGCTGAAGAAAGAGACTAATAAGTCTAGTTTCTCAGAAAGAAACATGTAATAGAGACTTACAACAGAAGCCATGTCTAGCGCAGCCACCATGAGAAGAGATGGTGAATCCTCATGCTAAGACCCCCCAGAACCAGGGGTTCTTAGGGAATTTGCCTGTGGGCCAGATTTGTGATTGGTGTCTGTTTACAATAACGTTTATGGTACACAGTAGATAAAGCAGAAATCGTACAGGCGTTTCCAGAAGAAAGGGGCTGATGAAACTATTACATAACAAAACATACGGTATGCAGTTAAAGCATTTTTCCTTGGTAAGCAGGTCTATGCATATCTGTCCCAGCTGAGAGACCGAAGAAAGTGGATGATAAATTTAGTACTGGGGTTAATCAGCAGTCAACATGGCAGATTCACATCCAAGATGGAGTCACGTTAGCCTCCACAGCAGTACATGAAAAGAAATATGTAGCCTTAAATCCTTGTATGAGAAAAGAAAAGAGATGAAATTAATGAGCTAAATGGCCAAGTGAAGATGTTAGAAAAAGAAATAGAGAAACCCCAAAAACTAGAAGGAAGGAAATGATAAGGATATGAGCAGAAATTGATGACTTCAAAAATATAAACAATGGAAAGGATCACAAAAAAAAGTACAATTTTTTTAAAAAGACTACTAATAAAATTCACAAACTGTGAAAATGGACAAGAAAATAATGGAAAGCATCCATCAGCAGCTACAAAAATGAAAATGCGGATATATAGACAGATACAATAGATAATATACGAAAAACAGAAGTACATACTGCAACAAAACTAAATCTCGATATTGTATTGACTGAAAAAAAGAGGAAAAATGATCAGTATAGTGTAACATATTATTCATGAATCTATGTGTGTGCATATATATATATATAGTAACATTATAAAGCATAAATGTAAAAAATAAAATCTAAATTCAGTGTAATAGTTACCCCCAGAGAAAGCATGGAATGAGATCTGAAAAATCAGTATAAAAATATCTCTAATCTGGAATGCAGTTATTTTATCATTCTCTATATTTTTTTATTTGCTTGAATATTTTGTAATTTTGTAAAGGACTGGATTTACTCAAGGCATAGAGTTGTACATAGAAATAATGTGGCAACAGAAAAGGTTTTGAAATTACTCTGAGCAACTTGAAGGCAGAGACTTGGATTTTTATCTTTGTCAGTGTTTAGTAATTTCTTTGTTTAACAGATTAGTAAGAGGTGAATATGGCCTGAAATGTGGAGGCCTTTGCAATGCCACACTAAGAAATGTATAGTTAGTTACATGATTGAGTGCTTTCATGTTTATATGCTATTACAATATAGAATTTTGGGTAAATCAATCAGACAATATTATATATAATAATTTAATAGCCTTAAAGAGCCAAGAGGCATGAGGTCAGCGAAAAACCTATTGAGGTAGCCTAGGTAGGAGAGGAGACATGTCTAAATTAGAATAGAAATATTTTATGTTAAAATAATAATAATGATAAGAATAATTAGTTCAAGGGCCATTATAAGGAAAAATGAACTGGCTTTGGATATGAGTCTAAGGAAGAGAGAAAGGAGGGTATCAGTCAAATTCTGGTATTCAGGTTTTTCTGCTGCTTGTTTAATGTAGAAGGCAATATTGTCACCCACAATAGGCAATGAGAGAACTTAGAGAACCTTAAACAAGATAGCAACCACACATCTTACATCTAGCATTATTTCCATTTTAATAACTGCCTTAAGTAGGGTTCCCAGGAAATAGACACTGAGAACAAGTGTCTATTTGTAAGCAGGAAGTTAATGTCCTTCCAGTCAACACCACTGGAAGAAAAGGGAGTAGGACTGAGCAGAGGAAATGGTTGAATGGTTGATACAATCTCAAAAATAAGAAAGAAAGAAAGAAAGAAAGAAAGAAAGAAAGAAAGAAAGAAAGAGGCTCTTAACTGATGTCTCAGGGAATTTTAGAGTTAGGATGCCATTTAGAGTTAATTACCCTGAGGCAAGAAGGTTTGACCTTTATCTCCTGCCCCACTGACTAGACACTAGAAATGAGCTGCCACAGGGTCGGGGTATGTGCCTTTGGACAAGGCAGCTCTTTTCAATGGAAAGCAATTCCTGAGGTGTTGGCTTGTCTGTGAGCAGTCAGTTCCCAACACTTCCATCAGCAGGGGTTATGCTTGCTCCAGACATGAAGGGAGAACCTGGGTGACACATCACAGTGTCCACCCTAGTCCCTTGCTTATGCCATTTGGATCCACTTATGTTATATAATAAGTTCTGGGCCTAGCTCTTCCAGGATTCTAATTAGAAAACTGACAGAAAAGCTTAATGGGGCCAACTATAGCCCTCCCACATCCATTAAATCAGTGGACACACTGTGACCTGGACATAGCCCAGGACCCCATTTAAAATAGTAATAACTCAGGGGCCATTATGATGCTTTTTAAGTTTCAAGTTATCAAATGTCAACTCAGACCCTCTATTAGTAAGGGTTCTCAGAAAACAAAACCAGCTGACAAGTGGTGTGTGTGTGCGTGTGCGTGTGTGTGTTTGCAGTGTTAAAAGAAAAACCTTAGATAAATTTAGCAAAGTTTAATTGAACAAAGAACAATTCGCAAATCAGGCAGCCCTCAAACCAGAATAGGTTCAGGGAGACTCCAGCATTGCCTTGTGGTTGAAGATGATTTATGGATAGAAAAAGGAAAGTGACATAGAGAAAATGGAAGTGAGGTACAGAAACAGCCAGATTGGTTACAGCCTGGCATTTGACTTATTTGAATATGGTTTGAACAATTTGCTGCCGTTGATTGACCAAACTTGGTGATTGGTAGATGAGTAGGTTACAGCCTGTTTACACATCCAGTTAGGTTATAGTTTACTATGTATGCAGAAACCTTCAGGCCAGATTTAAACTATGTAAGGAAGCGGCTTTAGGCTAAACTTCATTTAACAGCAGTTTGCTGGGAGAATTCCTTTTTGCCTGGTGAAGGTCAGTCCATTCTATCTAGGCTTTCTACTGATTGAATGAGGCCCACCCACATTATGAAGGGTAATCTGTTTACTCAGAGTCTAATAAATGACATGCTAATCCCATATTAAAACAAACAAACAAAAACCTCCACAGAAATATCCAAAATAGGGTTTGACCAAATATCTAGGCACTGTGGCCCAGGCAAATGGACACATAACTGTCATAGACTCCATGTCCAAAAGACTTTGAAATTATGCATTCTCCATTTCTACTGTACAGCAACCCAGACAAATGGCTATCAGTCACTTTGGGGAAGGACTAGAGGCATCATTATTTTGTACACTTGCCATGGGATTGCTGAATTTTTCCCTCCAAAATTTTCATCCTCCCCTTTAGTACAGGCACACCTCATTTTATTGCACTCCTGTTTATTGAGCTTTGCAGATACTGCGTGTTTTACAAGTTGAAGGTTTTTGGAAACCTTGTGTCAAGCAAGCCAACAGCACCATTTTTCCAACAGCTTGTGCTCACTCGGGTCTCTGTGTCACATTTCAGTAATTCTCACAATACTTCAAACTTTTTCATTATTTTATCTATTTTGGTGATCTGTGATCAGTGATCTTTGATCTTACTATTGTAATTTTTTGGAGGCACCAAGAACCACGCACATAAAAGATGGTAAACTTAATCGATAAAGGTTGTGTGTATCACGACTGCTCCTCCAACCAGCCTTTCCCAATGCTCATTTACCATTCCAAAAATCTTAGCACCCTTAAGGAAAATGCTCAGTATACTGTCTGCCTGTGCTCTATAAATGGAATAACAAGGACTGGATGACAGCACAGCTGTTTACAGCATGGCTTACTGAATATTTTAAACCCCCCATTGAAACCTACTGCTCATAAAACAAAAACGGGCTGGACGCGGTGGCTCACACCTGTAATCCTAGCACTTTGGGAGGTCAAGGCAGTCAGATCACTTGAGGTCAGGAGTTTGAGACTAGACTGGCCAACATGGTGAAACCCCATCTCTACTAAAAATACAAAAGTTAGCTGGGTATGGTAGTGGGAGCCTGTAATCCCAACTACTTGGGAGGCTGAGGCAGGAGAATCGCTTGCAACCGTGAGGCAAAGGTTGCAGTGAGCCAAGACTGCACCACTGCACTCCAGCCTGGGTGACAGAGTGAGACTCCATCTCGAGAACAAAAATGACACAAAACAAAACCAAAACAAACAAATCAAAAGAAGAGATTTTTTCCACACATTACTGCTTATTGACAATACCCCTAGTCACCCAAGAGCTCTGATGAAGATGTACAAGATTACGTTGTTTTCATGCCTGCTAACACAACATCTGTTCTGCAGCCCATGGATCAAGGAGCACTTTCAACTTTCAAGTCTTATTATTTCAATAATACATTTTGTAAAGTTACAGCTGCCATAGATAGTAATTCCTCTGATAAATCTGGGTGTAACTTTAAACCCTCTGGAAAGGATTCACCATTCTAGGTGCCATTAAGAGCCTTGTAATTCATGGGAGGAAGCCAAACTACCAATATTAACAGGAGTTTGGAAGAAGTTGACTTCAGTCTTTATGGATAACTTTGAGGGGTTCAAGATTTCCGTGAAGGAAATTACTACAGCTGTGGTAAAATTAGCAAGAGAACCAAAATTAGAAGTGGAGCCTACAGATGGACTGAATTGCTGCAATAAAACTTGAACAGATGAGGTGTACCTTCTTATGGATGAGCAAAGAGTGTTTTCTTGAGATGGAATCTACTCGTGGTGAAGATGCTATGAACATTGCTGAAATGACAACAAAGGATCTAGAATATTCCATAAAGTGGGCCGGGCGTGGTGGCTCAAGCCTGTAATCCCAGCACTTTGGGAGGCCGAGATGGGCGGATCACGAGGTCAGGAGATCGAGACCATCCTGGCTAACACGGTGAAACCCCGTCTCTACTAAGAAATACAAAAAATAGCCGGGCGAGGTGGCAGCGCCTGTAGTCCCAGCTACTCGGGAGGCTGAGGCCAGAGAATGGCGTGAACCCGGGAGGCGGAGCTTGCAGTGAGCTGAGATCCGGCCACTGCACTCCAGCCTGGGCGACAGCGCGAGACTCCGTCTCAAAAAAAAAAAAAAAAAAAAAAAAGAATATTCCATAAAGTTAGTTGATAAAACAATGGCAGTGTTTGAGAGGATTGACTCCAATTTGGAAAAAAGTTCTACTATGAGTCAAATGCTGTAAAACAACATCACATGCTACAGGAAATCCTTTTGTGAAAGGATAAATCAGTTGATGTGGCAAACTTCATTGTTATTTTATTTTCAGAAATTGCCACAGCCGTGCCAACCTTCAGCAACCAATACCCTGATCAGTCAGCAACTACCAACATTGAAACAAGACCCTCCTCCACTACCAAAAAGATTATGACTCCCTGAAGGTTCAGATGATCATTAGCATATTTTAGCAATAAAATATTTTTAAATTAAAGGGTGTACATTGTTTAACAGACTGCGCTACAATGCAAACATATCTTTTATGTGCACCGAGAAACCAAAACATTTCTGGGACTCTTTATTGCAATATTTGCTTTATTGTGGTAGTCTGGAATGATATCCACAATATCACCAAAATATGCTTGTATATAGGTTCTATTCTAAATATTGACTTAATTCTGGAAACTGGATGGAAGATTGTGACTTTTTACTGGAATGGCTGCCTCCAAGAAGAGACATAACTTTGGGTGAGGGCACTCTCTGCAGAAGGTCTCAGCTGAAAATTGTCAGCCACCAAAACATCCAGCATTTGAGTAGATGAGTGTCCCGGACATGTATGGCACACAGTGGCATCCATTGTGATTGCCACTCCTTTTAAGGTGAATGTAGAAATGAGAAATTAATGTCTGTTTGAAGTGATGGAAAGGAGATAAGTCTGCAACAGTTTAAATTCCAAATTATTAGGGCTCTTGTTGGTCTTAGCTCTGCATCAATCTCGGGTAACTTACATCATAATGTTCTCAGGTTTGTGTGGAACAATTCTGACATATCAAACATAAGTCTAACTAGCATAGCATGTATCTATAAATAAACAAAGGAAGTGTTTGCCAGTGAAAAAGGCTTTGCTAGGGTCTCATGTCTTTGTAGAGGGCGGAGAGAACATCCAGGAAGTTTTGACCTGACTCACTGAAAATGACATAAGGATAACTCCCTAAATGGCAGTACCAGCTCTCCAAACTTCTTATGTCCAAAACTCTCCACTTATGATCTTAGGTGTGATGAAAAACAACAGAGGATGAGAAAACTGATTTTTAATAACCAGTCTACAAACGTAAAGGGTCCCAGTTGAAGTAGAAGCCCAAAATAACATATTATTGAGTATAGCACCACACCAGATGGCCTCTCCCAGATCGTGTGGGGGCGAAGAACACTTTATTTGCCTGAGTCACAGAATTACCGATGTGCACCATGGGAGCCAAAGTTCAAGACTGCTCTTGATTGAAAGCCCTGAAAACCATTGCTTTAGTTTTTCGTAGTAATCAACTCAAATGGCTGCACTTTCAAATTATTTCGTCTAGCAACATTTAAATCATTGCAAAGAGTGGAATTTTATTAATTTAGAAATGATTTCTTTTTGCTTATTGACTGGTATATGTTGTGTTTCTCTTTAATAAGCACAGGAAGTAACAGTAAATCCAGTTGAATGCTAATATAAACTGTGGGGTTTCTGGCCTCAGAGGTGTAAGTAGAAGTGCAATGAACAAGATTGTTAGGGGAAAAATGTATTTCTGGAATCCAAGCATTGCCATTATGGTTTGGTTTATCTTTATTATTCTGAGTTTCCAGAGTATTACAACAAATTACACAGTTTACAACAAACCTTTTATGATAGTCTTGTAATGTGTCTTTTCTATACTTTAATTCAAGTAGGAAAAATAAACAAAACAAAGTTTCTTCTTTAAAAAATTCAGGACTAGAACAAGAAAGCAAGCAAAAAATGTGAAAACAAGCAAGAAAGCAAACAAACAAACAAAAACTTCCTCTTCAACGTGCCTTTCTATGTAGTTGCATTTAAAGCTTCTGTTAATAAGTACTTTTCCCCCATCACCTTTATTTATTTTACTTCTCACCTGAACCCTATCTTCACAAGATTTCCACTTATTTGTAAGGCAGTTTAAAAACTCATGTATCTTGTCTAAATCATTTAAATGAAAGCTTTTGTTAATTTATAATATTTGATAATATACTATAGGAAATATGAGCCTGTCCTTTACATAGGGTGGTTGGATTCAATGTTATCGTGAACAAATAAAATGAAGGCTGTGAAGACTTGCCTTAGAAAGGACCTTTGCAAATAAAACCAAGCAGAGTGAAGCATCCTTCACTCTGTTGTACAGATTGTACAGATCAGGACAATTTAGATCATAAAGTGGTAGAGCTGTAACTAATTAATAAAAACAAAGGGGGGTATTAATTGAAAGCAATACTGTGCTGATGTAAAAATAAATGTAAAAAATATTAGTGTTAAAAAAAAAGCATGCCTATTCCCAACCAAGGTAAAGCAGAGTTTCCCTAATTTGTGTAACGTGGGAATCACCTGGGTTACATATTAACAAATTTCCAGAGCTATCCCTGGGAGATTGTGAATCATATCTGAGGTCAGTTCTGTGCTTAACAAATCTCTCTGGGATTTGATGTGACTGGGCAAGTGAAAGAATTACCAGTGCTTCTGCTTATTCTAATACAACATTCCTAAGAAATCGTCCTTTCTGCCAAACTGCACTCTAAAAATAACAGCATTCACAGAAAAAAAAAAAAAATATGATTAGAGTTAGTCACTCAAAACCAATATTGTAACCAGAGCACTAACAAAAATAATAACAGTCCTAATTAAACAAACAAAAAGCTACAACCATAAAGAAATGTTACAGTGGTAAATGTAGGATTTTATTATTAAAAGAAAAAGTGAAAGCTAAAAATGAAAGGGTGTGTAAGGAAGGATCTCCTTGTTGAATCACGAAGACAAAGACAAAAGAAAAGGATAGGGAGAACCCAACAATATGCACTTTCAAGTACGACCAAATTGATCCTAGAGGAACCCCAGGAGGTGAATGGGCTCCATACAGCATCTTCCTGAGGCACTGCCTCCCACAGTGTTCATGTAATTTACACTCAGTTTTGTGACTTGTAGGCATCTGTGGTGAAATTGCTTATGACCAGACCAAATTCCATGTCATATTGACATCTTCCCCCTATTTAACAATAGATTTTGAGGTAATGTATGTTATAGAAACACAGGTTATAGAAGTAATGGACTTAGATTGGGTATGTTCATAGCCGCAGCAATGTAAGTTAAAGTAGCCTTTCTAAGAACATATTAAATAAGGATGAAGAGGCCTGAAATCTTCATACTTTCTAAGCCCGTGACTTCCTTGCAAGCATCCCAGTTTTGCTACTGGCTCCACTGCCACTGCCCACATGGGAAATTGATTGCCACTCTTCTGGCACATGAATTCCACACAGCCCTGCTTCTTCAATGCTCTATCCTTCAATTCAAGGTCTAGGATGGCCCACTTCTTAAGAAGTATCATTTGAACACTTACTTTGTACTGGACACTGTACTAGAATGTTGCTGGTTAATCTTCATAACCCAATAAGCAAGATATAATTTCTCCGTTTTCCTGAGGGGTAAACCTCAAAGGCATACTTAACTTCTTCAAAGACTCACAGTCATTGATGAGGTTGTGGAATCCAAATGCAAACTTATGTTGGCTTGGGGTTCATAGCAGGGCCACACCAGCATGAGGCATTAAATGCTGGGAAGGCAAAGCTAGTCAGATCAAGGCAAGGTTCAAATGTAGAGGGGACCAAACACAAACACCAAGTTCTAAAGTCCAGGTAGACTGTGACTGCAGAACCCAGAGTTCAACACTGGATGAAGACAGGAGAAAGTGAGGGCAGCAATAAGCAATAAGATTTCCTTGGCCACGGCATGCACACCCAGGAGAGTTTGCCATTGTCTTTGTGGACTGGTCTAGAGGTGGTATGAAGCACATAAGCAGGCTGGCTTAGGGCCAGATGCAGGGCAGAGAGTGGATCAGCGTCTCTATCCAAGTGGATATTTTTCACAGAGCATCTTCCTTCCTATAGTCTACCTTAGGTCCCTGGACTTCCACTACCATCTGACACTCTGAAAGATGCACAAATCCAAAGCCAAATGCCTGGGATGGAATCCCTGATTTATCACTAACTCTGTAACATTGGTAAAGTTTCTTGTCCTCAGTTCTCTTGTCTGCAAAAATAAGGTTAATACCTCAGAGTCATTGTGAAGATTAAATGATTTAATATACATCAAGCTCTTGGAACTGTGCAAAGCACAAACTTAGTAGTCTTTACTACTTGTTTCTAAGCATGACCTTTCAGTCCAATAGATACAGGACTAATAGGGTTTGGCTCTGTGTCCCCACCCAAATATCATCTTGAATTGTACTCCCATAATTCCAATGCATTGTGGGAGGGAACTGGTGGGAGATAACTGAATCATGGGGGCAGTTTCCCCATACTGTTATAAGTGAACACTGTTATATAGTGAATAAGTCTCATGAGATCTGATGGTTTTATCAGGGGTTTCTACTTTTGCATCTTCCTCATTTTCTCTTGCCACTGCCATGTAAGAAGTGCCTTTCACCTCCCGCCATGATTCTGAGGCCTCCCTAGCCATATGAAACCATAAGTCCATTACACCTCTTTTTCTTCCCAGTCTCGAGTATGTCTTTATCAGCAGCATGAAAATGAACTAAAACATGGCCACAAACACAGAGGGAATTAGCAGCAGAGAATGTAATCTAAAGCTCAAAAAGTCATCAAGAGTCTAAATTATCTCCAAGTTCCCTGAACACCAGGTGTGGACACAGCAGACTATTTTAGGATCCCACTCACCAAATACCCTGCAAGCCACACTCTCAAGGGTTCAAGGACTTGGCAAGAAGGAGTCCACAGGTGGTAGACCTTTAGAACTCTCCACCGGGTAGGCCAGAGATTGACAGATTCTCCAACAATACACTAGTCATCTTGACTTTGATTTAAGGCAATATTCTAAAATGCATTACTAAAGTAGTTGTTAGCACTCACATGGGAAAGAAATGAAGACTAGGGGCCTTCATTTCTTATCATTTTTTATCATTCATTTATAGCAGACTAATCATTCTGTTATAACAGCCTGTTTATCATTCATTTATAACAGACTAACCTAATTTATTTCTCTGATTGTCTCCCTAGGCCGTAAATTTAGGTCTAAAGAAATAGAATGACTGACTTCAAATATTTGAAACACTTATGTGCATGAAGATTACAGTCATTCAACATGACTCCAAAATCCAGGGAACCAAAACTGCTGAAAAACAGATTTTTCAGTTCGATAATAATAATGAAACCTTTCTAAAAGTCTAAACCACAGGGTTACAAACTTCCTATCGGTGGTTTGAATTTAACCCTCATGCCATCTTTTGTTTGGCTTACAAATAGTCACACAGCACTGCACGCTGCTGTGCAGCTGAACTTCCACAATCTGTGCAATTGTGTTCAGTGACCCAGAAATGTTCACATTATAATCCAAATTTCCCTCTTTTCTTCAGAAATCTAATGGTGTACAGCACAGCCAGCATTCCCTGATGGTATTGTGGATGGATATGTACATTCCGGTCACCTGGAATGTCACTAGTTTATATCACCTGCGACTAGAAGGCATCTGAGTTCATGTCTCAGATAATCTTCTTAATAGATGCAAAGAAAGATCTTTTTCCATCATTAAGATTCTCTGATTCTCTAATCTTTTAAGCCTAAATGTCATTCAACAATCTCTATTTTTGCTTTTAGTTGTTTATGAAGGTAGCAAGCCTTGCGTGTTCTTTTCAATAAGAATCTAGCACCATTCTCTGCTTTAAACATATGTCTTATTTGGCAGCTCTTTGGCCAGCAGCTGCAATGCCTCTCTCTCTCAAATTTCAAAGTAACTTTAAGAATAAGGACAGGAAATGCAAGTGCTTCAAAAAGAACTTTTTGATGCACTCCTATGCTAATAAATGCATGTTGAAGAGTAAATTACTACAACAGCTATCTATTTTTAACTGACTTCCATCATATCACTTCAATACATGTTCCAATTAAATATATTGAATTTCCTGACCTTCAATGACACCAAAAATCTTTTCTTGCACTTTGGGGATTTTACTGATTTATATTCTTGAGAAAATAAACATCACAAAAGAAATAGTTTAATTAATGTGTTAGAGCTGACCATACTATTATCATTCATCAGAAAAAAAAAAAAAACAGAATCATAGTAACATTGTTCAAAACAAAATGGTGATTTAAAAAAACCAAAAACAATAGCAAAAAGTAACCTAGTCAAAGTCTGTGGGTATTAGGTAAAGAACGTAGTAAGCTTGTTTTTATGAAAGCTAAAACTGTTGACTACAACTTGGTTATAACATGTGGGAGGTTATGTTTCTAAATATAACGTAAATTAATCCTCTCGGTCACTAGGTATTATGCAGTCTCACTGTCCTTAAAACTCAATAAGATAATTCTCTTAATAAGAGGAAATAAGAAAATCCTCGGGGAACTTCTCAGAAGAAATGTGATATTAGTTTGCTTTCATAAATGTGTCTGCTAAATATTGTTAAAGAAAGCACTCATTTTTGTGATCACTATCCAGTAAGAAAATATATAGTAAATTATAATTTTATGGAAAGCAAGCTACTTGATACTTTAAAAAGGAAAAAAAAAAACCAATTTTAAAGTATTTTCTTGTTTAAAAATGTCTAGATGCACCTAATACCAAAAGAAACCTATTTCCTTTATTTCTATTATTTAGGAAATAAAATTGTATTATATTGAAAACTTTTAGAAAACAAATACGGTTTGAGAAAATAGGATTTCCTGATTAAGAAAAAGAATACACTACTTAGAAACATCTAAACATCTGATCCTAAAACATTTTCAGATCAATTTAAAATGAATAAATTCTGCAAAAATATTTCAAATACATTTGGTTCAAAGGCATTGCTAACATTTAACTCTCTGTAAGCTTAAATTATTCTAAATAAAATGAAGGAAACTTAGAAATGACAACAACCTAACTATTTCCTCCACTTTCTTCCCAATAAATGTATACAAGAGCTGTTGTCTGAGATTGTAAAGAACTGTCTGTTTCCAGGGGCAGAGTGGTGCCTGGGGAGCAAAAGTTAGGGGTCTGAGTTTGGTTAATCGAGTTAAAGTTTGCAATGCACAGAAATGAGTGAAAACATTACAGACAGAAGCCTAGACTGTCATTATAGTAGAATATGATGCTAGGAAAAGCAGATCTTTGAAATCATACAGGCTTAAATTCTTATGCAGGCATTAACAAAATGAGCTGCTTTTAGGTGAAAAAAAAAAAAAAAATGACAGTAAAGGACGAGATACATGTCTTGACAGTTTGCCTGAGAAAATACTTGTTAATCATGCCTGTTCTATGTTCTCCATTCTGAGGGAATCATTAGCAGCTTATAGAGAGCAGTTAAGAGAGAAGAGGATTAAAGTAAGGACCATCTTTGACTATTCGGAAGACTTTCTTATAAAAGATAAGATCGCTTATGTGATCTCTCTGAGAATGATAGGTTGTGCCAATTGGCACCTCGATCAGATGAACAAGCACTTTGTAGCAATCAGAACTGCCTTATAATACTTTACAAGGAGATAAGCTGCTTCTCTCTGGAAAGAAAGGTTGAATGATCACTCAGCACAGATGCTGTAATGGCAAGACTGTGGTGGGCATTGAAGAACTCTCTTTGACTTTTGAGGGCCCCTCAACTTCTAACATCCAATTGGCTTTATAATTTTAAGTGTTGCCTTGCAAAAGTCAAGGTAGTTCCCATTATTTTGCTTCTTCTCTTTATTCATAAAATGGTTTAAAAATGGTTTTGAAATCTGTTTTGTTGTTGTTGTTGTTGTTCTTACCTTTCTCCTTTTTATTATGTTAGAATTCTACTTGGGTCATTTTTTTCCATTGCGATCCTATCTAATCTATTATATTGGTGCTCATAATGATAAGTTATTCTCCCTAAAACATGTACCTGCATCAGAAAATTTCACTTCACCACTCCATTTTCATCACTGTCTGAAAAACTAAGAGGAAAAAACCCACCAAATTGAAACCCTGTCTCTACTAAAAATACAAAAAAATAAGCCAGGCGAGGTGGCGGGCGCCTGTAGTCCCAGCTGCTGGGGAGGCTGAGGCAGGAGAATTGCGTGAACCCGGGAGGCGGAGCTTGCAGTGAGCGGAGATCTGGCCACTGCACTCCAGCCTGGGCGACAGAGCGAGACTCCGTCTCAAAAAAAAAAAAAAAAAAAAAGCAAATACATTTTTATAAATGACAAATTGTTTACTACTTCAAACCAAAAAAAGATGAAATTTTACTTTTTAAAAATTATTAGAATAATAATAGCTGCAATACATAACCCAAGCAGAGTGCCTTAGAGGAGCAAGGCACTGGTTGGAAGTTTTGCCTTTACTGCTTAATTTAGTCATTCAACAAACCTGCAGGGTGGAAATTACTATCCCCATTCCAAAAACAAGAAAACTGAAGTTAAGCTCTGTTAGATAACTTGCTAGAGGTCAAAGAGCTGTGAGAATTCACCTTGAAGTAATATTATGATTCTGAATTCTGTGTTTTTTAGGCCATACAGAGTTCTTCCCCTTAGCAGGAGCAAAGTGGCATTTGGAACAGAAATTGTTTTAAAAATATTTAAGGAAATAACAGTGAGCAGGATATTAAGTGAAAAGCTATAAGGCTTTGAAACCATCTTTTGAAAAATTATAGTAGTAAGGGAAATTTAACATAATTGACTCCATTTTGCTTCTACCAGGCAAAATTGCTTTTGCCCATTCTTGTGCAGAGAACATAATAGCCCTTTCCTTGAACTGATCCATTCGTTGTTCAAAGATTGAAACTGTATTTGTTAAAACTAATAAAAAGCCACAAGATTAGAATCATGGCAGAAGCCTGGACTTTGCTAAAGAACAGGCATGGTTAAACAATAACTATTCATTGCTTGCTTAACTTGCTTTTCTATAGATGCTTATTGCCCTAGAGTCAGGTAACCAGAAGTCACAAGATGTGTTAACTTCCCCAACTGCTCCTATAGATAACATCACTATTGTTAGACCTAAAGGACTGGTCTTTGAGATCTTTCTCAGATTTAGCATTTTGGCATATTAAGAGACACGGACCTGTGACCCATACCAAGGAACTGACTCAACTGGTCCTGCAGCCCCTGGCTGGGAACTGATTCAGCTCTAGGTTCGACATACCTGTGATTCCATCCCCAACCAATCAATTGTTTCAGTTCCCCAGCTCACTGCCTGACAAAGTATCCTTAAAGATTCCTGCCTCTGAATTCTCAGGAAGGTGAATTTGAAAAATATCTTCTGTCCTCCTCTCACATCTGTCCTGTGATTATTATACTGTTTCTCTGCTGCAATACCTGCTGTTCTCAGTGTATTGGCTTTTGGAGGGCAGCTGGCAAGAAGAACCCATTGGACTGTAACAGCTTTAGTGCACAGCTTCCCGATTAAAAGATAAAGCATCTCAGAGTCATATGTGTGAGAATGTTACAAGATATGTGCCTGAAACTTAGCCCGAAGAAGCTAAATGGCATGATATTACTAGGCATCACCAAATTGCAGAATTAGTCTCTTTCAAGAAACTGAAATAAGCTAATTAGAAAAAAGTGCTAATATAGAATATTTTAAAATTGTTTAGTGCTTCTTTAATTTACACACAACAAAGCTATGAGCCTTTTGTCAAAGAGATATCTCTACATCACATACTGGAGCACTTGGCATGGTGCTGGTACATTAAAAATGCCATGCAAGGCAAGACTGACTAACTGAAAGAATGAATGAGTGAAGGAAATTATGTAAGACAAAACGATGGGGTCATAATAACACATATAACAATGTTTACCAGTACAGAATGCTCAGTGCTGTCCTAGACTTACAGAATCTCTCATTTGCCCATTTGTAGGGCTTCTTCGTTAATAATTCATTCATTTGTATTAAGCATTTCCTCTGTGTCAGGTGCTATTCTAAGAACTTCACAGGTATTTTATCAGTTATTGCTCATAAAAACCCTTTGAGTATAGCATGGAGGCTATGAGCACAAACTCTGGAGTCATACTGGATCGATCTGTCATAGCATCTACTAACCGTGTCAGTTTGGGCAAGATATTTAACCTTTCTGTGCTCAGTTTTCTAATCTGTAAAATGGGATAAAGAAAGTTCCTTTCTCATAGACTTCTTAGATAACTGTCTGGTGTAGAGTATATTTTGGAAATTTTTGCTGTTATCATTGAGATATAGCAACAGACTGCCTGTATTCTAATCCTACCTTCACCTCTACCTATGTGATCGTGAACAAGTAACTTAATCTCTCAGTGGCATGGATTTTTCATCTGCAAACAGATGAAAATAAAATATCTTGAGGCTATTTATCAATTAAACTAGTTAATACAGGTGACTAAAACAGTGTGTGGCATATAAAAACACTCTATATTTGTTGATTATTTTTATAGATGAAAAAACTGAGGTTTAGCAAAGGTAAGTGAATATTCTGAACTCACGTGACATGTGAGTGTGTCCCTAGATTCAAATCCAGACAGGCTGACTTCAGTGGCTTAATTCATTTTAGGTGGTCTTAAAAGAAATGTTGACATGTTAAATACATTCTACCTAGCAATAACATTTGGGATTTTACCATAAATATTCCCAGTATGTTATTGTTTGAGACCTATATGTGTTGGATCCCAAGCAGTCATTTTTCTTACCAGTCTTCAGAATGGGAATACCTAAGTCTTAAAGACAACAGCATAAAATGTGGTGGATACTTCCATTTTCCACAGCAGTAATACTTGGTATGAGCACTTTCAGAGCATCTTAAATATGTCTTTCTTCCTTCCTCCTGTCTCAGTGCTTGTGAACAAGTCGCAACTGCATTGAAGCTCTTTATATCCTCCAATTTCTTATTTTCTTTTCTCTGGCCCAGAAAGACCATAGACTTACTCAGTTCCAAATATTGTACATTGGAAAAAAAGTATGGCTTTTGTAGTTACACAAACATTGGTAAATTAATATGGCAGATGGCATTATTTTGCAAATATTAAAGCAATGTTCTTAATTTCTACCCCTTTTAAGTCCTTGCAGCTTTTCCTCATCAGTTGAAGCCTTGAGGTTTATTGCTCTAGAGAAAGAAAGAGACTAGAATAAAGATACTATTGATTAGCTCTGATTCTCAGAGCTGACCTCTTTATGGAGACAGTGCACTTGGAAGCTAGGCTGTCAGGAGAGAGAGATATTTAGATCACAAAACCCCACTTTAAGCCTGTGGACAGGTAAGGCTGGCACTGCAGATCACAAAGCCCACAGTATGACAGAAAGGAAGTGGAAATCCTGCCCTTCCATTCTGGGTGAAGAGAAGCTGTAAAAAATGAGACATATGCGTTCTGCTCTCCTGCCTCTCCATAGGGGAAGTGTGTTAGATTTAGGGGGATGCCTAATCCACATAGGATAGGTGTGGTAGCAATAGTGTAAAAGTTGAGCACAAAGTGTGATTAGATATGAGAAGGGTCTTAGTTGAGTTCTAATATAGCCTTGCCCACTTGACCCCAAGATGGCACACAGAAGTCAGTTCATAACAGGACTGGGGTCTCCGGAAACTGAGTGTGGTATCCGTATGGTGAGGACAAATTGTCCAAGGACTGAATGGATGTCATAGACATCTTAGAGCCAATAACCAAAGAGAACCACTTGGCCTTGATCCTACATTTATAGACAATAGACAACAACCTCAGCTTCTAAGGATGAGGCAAGCAATAGTCATAGTAAAACAAGAGGCATTTCCATAAGGACCAAGGAATCATCCACAGCCTTGAAAATAAATCTGAGGGAGTGTCCCTTTCCCTTTACCACAGGATCTCCCTCTCAATAAACCCAGATTCCATGTCGGAGAGAAGCAGGTTGAGAAGAAGAAAACCAAAATACTGGGATTTAGACCAAAAAACAGTAAGTTGCCTAAATACTCGAACCACTGTATTGGACTAAAGTTACTGGATTAGAATAAACTGTTTTACCCACCTATTCAGTAGATTAGGCACAAATGAAACTTCAGCCTAAACTACATTTTCTTTTTACAGCTATGTATGGTGTATGTAAATTGGTGACCATTCTCATACTAGTAGATTTTCTCTTTGAACAGCAGCTGGAGTTTTGAGAAATTTTACTAGCACAGAAGTCAATCATTAAGAAAGGAATTATCTTTTATTATTGGAGCCCTTGTAGCTTATCTAATACAAATGCTGAAGACACTGAAACTCAGAAATAATAATAACAAATACATACATATGTGTCAGTCATTGTGCTAAGTACTATACATGCATTATCTCAATTAAACTAATATTAGGCCATTTTTATGGATGAAGAGACCAAGGTTTTTGAGGTTTTTCATAATTTCACTAAAGTACATATGAGATTGGAATATAAGGCCGTTTTACTTCAGAGTCTGAGCTCTTAACAGCTACATATCCTCCTTAGAGTATGAGAGTGGAGCCACCTATCCATCATGTTCGTATTAGTAGTGCTGTATGAAAGAGATTTACAATAACTGTACAATATGTACACAGAGGTTCACAGAGTTTCTCAAGCTGAAAAATAAAAATAAAAAGGAAGGTAAGAGTGATGTGTGATTATTATTTCAGATTCATTCTCAGATGAATCATTCCTACCTTCCTTTTAGTCCTACTTCTAATCCATCACTCCTACCTACCTACCTAAAGATCTTACTCTGTTGTCTAGGCCAGAGTGCAGGGATGTGATCATAGCTCACTGTAACCTCAAATTCCTGGGCTCAAGTGAGTCTTCTGCCTCAGTCTCCTGAGAGCTAGGATTACAGTCACACGCCATCATGCCCAGCTAATTTTTCTTTCTTTTTTTTTTTTTTTATTATTGTAGAGATGAGGGTCTTATTACATTGCCTAGGCTGGTTACAAACTCCTGGCCTCAGTCATTACTCCTGCCTCAGACTACCAAAGTGTTGGGATTATAGGCATGAGCCACATCTCAGTGCCCCAAAATAAACGTTTTGCAATGAATGAAAGACAGGAAAGAAAGAAAGAATGGAAGAAAGTAAGAGAAGAATGGAGGGAGGGAGAAAGGAAGAGAGGAAAGAAAGAAAAAGAAAAACTTTAAAAATAAGAATTTTACATAGCAAGGACTGTGGTCACATAACATTTCCATTTAACTTTGCTGCCACATTGGCTATTGTTACATAATTGTTTTCATACCAAAGTTCTACCTGAGAGGGAAAGTAGATGGTTTAAATAAACAAATGAAATTAATTCTGTGGAATATAAGCACAAAGAATAGATTTTAAATTAATCATAAAAATCATTTTAATAAAAGCATATTACTATACATTTATCACTTCTACATTTCACCTTATTTCTCATTTCTATATACCTGGCTAATATTATACATTTTAAAATATTTTGTGAATGAGTAAGTCCTGGAAATTTTTACTTGTTTTGAAGGCTCATTTTCTAGTATGGTATTAATTTGAGAACTGTGTGTTTTTAGTCTCTGGAAATTGTTTTTGTATAGAGGAAAATATACCACTGTTCCCTTTCAGTAAAAAACTTGTTTTAAAACTTGCAATCTGTCAAGCCATTAAAATTTTATGTCCCAAAATGTGTTTTACTTGCTTCACTTTACTTCTAGTGAAAAATATTGACCTCTCCCTGACAAAGAAAAAGTCAGATGAGGATCTAGATCAGTGCTTCCAAAAGCATAGTACATGGACCCCTGGAAATCCCTCAGATACTTTCAGGTATACAAACTCAGAGTCTTTTTCATAAGAATACAATGATGTTCATGACTTTTTCGCAGTATTGACATTTGCACCAATGGTGCTTAAGCAATCATGAGAAAAACTGCAGCGCTTAAGCAGGAAGGCAGTGGCAGCCAATGTTCTTACAGTGTATGCAATAAAAATAATGACAGTGAGTGGAAGTTTCACTTGAAGTTCTTCATAAAACAGTGAAAATATTAAATTTCAAATCTTAAGTGTCTGTATTATTAATATTATTCTGTGGGTAGACATGGGAAGTATATGTAAAGTACTTCTGTCACAAACCAAAATAAAATGTTACTACAGGAAAAGCCTTGGGGCTTTCGAGTTGAGCTGAAATAGCCTCTTTTCATTGAACAACATTCTTACTTGTAAGATCAACTGAGAGTTCTGATTATGGTTATTCAGACTTGGGTATTTGGCAGATATTTTCTCAAAACTGAACAACGTAAGCCTGTTACCTTAAGGTAAACAACCAATTGAATCTGTTGCCAATGAATAAATTTGCATATTCAACAAAATATAGAATTTTGAAAAACTCATATCTAACATTGAGGTTGGCAGTTTCCCCATAATGATAGGCTTTTCTATGGGATCTGTGGTGATATTAATAAATGTGATGTCCAATTAAAAGAACTAGAGAAGCAAGAGCAAGCAAATTCAAAAGCTAGCAGAAGACAAGAAATAACTAGGAGCAGAACTGAAGGAGATAGGGACACAAAAAAACCCTTTAAGAAATCAATGAATCCAGGAGCTGGCTTTTTGAAAAGATTAACAAAATAGATAGATTGCTAGCCAGACTAATGAAGACAAAAAGAGAGAAGAATCAAAGAGACACAATAAAAAATGATAAGCGGAGTATCACCACTGATCCCACAGAAATACAAACTACCATCAGAGAATACTAAAAACACCTCTAATGCAAATAAACTAGAAAACTTAGAAGAAATTGATAAATTCCTGGACACATACACTGCCCCAAGACTAAACCAGGAAGAAGTAGAATCCCTAAATACACCATTAACAAGTTCTGAAATCAAGGTAGTAATTAACAACCTACCAACCAAACAAAGCACACGTCCAGACGGATTCAGAGCCAAATTCTACCAGAGGTACAAAGAGGAACTTGTACCATTCCTTCTGAAAATATTCCAAACAACAGAAAAAGAGGGAGTCCTCTCCAACTCATTTTTATGAGGCCAGCATCATCCTGATACCAAAACCTGGTAGAGACACAACAAAAAAAGAAAATGTCAGGCCAATATCCCTGATGAAAACTGATGCAAAAATCCTCTATAAAATACTGGCAAACCAAATCCAGCAGCACATCAAAAATCTTATCCATCACAATCAAGTGGGCTTCATCCCTGGGATGCAAGGCTGATTTAACATACACAAATCAATAAACATAATCCATCACATAAACAGAACCAATGACAAAAACCACATGATTATCTCAATAGATGTAGAAAAGAAAAAAAAAAAAAAACTTTGATAAAATTCAACACCACTTCATGCTAAAAACTTCAATAAACTAGGTATTGATGGAACATTTCTCAAAATAATAAGAGCTATTTATGACAAACCCACAGCCAATATCATACTGAATGGGCAAAAGCTGGAAGCATTCCCTTTGAAAACATGCACAAGACAAGGATGCCCTCTCTCACCACTCCTAGTCAACATAGTATTGGAAGTTCTGGCCAGGGCAATCAGGCCAGTTAAATAAATAAAGGGCATTTAAATAGGAAAAGAGGAAGTTGAATTGTCTCTGTTTGCAGATGACATGATTGTATACTTAGAAAACCCCATTGTCTCAGTCCAAAACCTCCTCAAGCTGATAAGCAACTTCAAAAAAGTCTCAGGATACAAAATCAATGTGCAAAAATCATAGGCATTCCTATAGACAAACAGAGAGCCAAATCATGAGTGAACTCCCATTCACAATTGCTACAAAGAGAATAAAATACCTAGGAATATAACTTACAAGGGATGTGAAGGACCTATTCAAGGAGAACTGTAAACCACTGCTCAAGGAAATAAGAGAGGACACAGACAAATGGAAATTCATTCTGTGCTCATTGATTGAAAGAATCAAAATAGTAAAAATCGCCATATTGCCCAAAGTAATTTATAGAGTCAATGTTATCCCCATCAAGGTACCATTGACTTTCTTCACTGAATTAGAAAAAACTACTTTACATTGTATATGGAACCAAAAACGAGCCTGTATAGCCAAGACAATCCTAAGCAAAAAGAGCAAAGCTGGAGACATCATGCTACCTGATTTCAAACAATACTATGAGGCTATAGTAACCAAAACAGCATGGTACTGGTACCAAAACAGATATATAGACCAATGGAACAGAACAGAGGCCTCAGAAATAATGCCACACATGTACAACCATCTGATCTTCAACAAACCTGACAAAAACAAGCAATGAAGGCTTCCCTTTTTAATAGATGGTGTTGGGGAAAACTGGCTAGCCACATGCAGAAAACTGAAACTGGAACCGTTCCTTACACCTTATACAAAAAATTAACTTAAAATGGATTGAAGACTTAAAGGTAAGACCTAAAACCATAAAAACCCTAGAAGAAAACCTAGGCAATACCATTCAGGACATAGGCATGGACAAAGACTTCATGACTAAAACACCAAAAGCAATGGCAACAAAAGCCAAAATTGACAAATGGGATCTAATTAAACTAAAGAGCTTCTGCACAGCAAAAGATGTCATCAGAGTGAACAGGCAACCTACAGAATGGGAGAAAATTTTTGCAATCTATCCATCTGACAAAGGGTTAATATCCGGAATCTACAAGGAACTTAAACAAACAAGCAAAAAACAACCACATTAAAAAGTGGGTAAAGGATATAATCAGACACTTTTCAAAAGAAGACATTTATGCAGCCAACAAACATATGAAAAAAAGCTCATTATCACTGGTCATTAGAGAAATGCAAATAAAAATCACAATGAGTTACCATATCATGCCAGTTAGAATGCTAATCAATAAAAAGTTGGGAAACAACAGATGCTGGAGAGAATGTGGAGAAACAGGAACACTTTTATACTGCTGGTGGGAGTGTAAATTAGTTCAAACATTGTGGAAGGCAGTGTGGTAATTCCTCAGGGATCTAGAACCAGAAATACAATTTGACCCAGCCATCCCATTACTGGATATATACCCAAAGGATTATAAATCATGCTGCTATAAAGACACATGCACACGTATGTTTATTGTGGCACTATTCACAATAGCAAAAACTTGGAACCAATCCAAATATGTGCCAAGATAATGTGGCACATATACACCATGGAATACTATGCAGCCATAAAAAAGGATGAGTTCATGTCCTTTGCAGGGACATAAATGATGCTGGAAACCATTATTCTCAGCATACTAACACAGGAACAGAAAACCGAACACCACATATTGTCACTTATAAGTGGGAGTTGAACATGAGAACACATGGACACAGGGAGGGGAACATCACGTACCAGGGCCTGTCAGGGGGTGGGAGGGCTAGGGGAGGGATAGCATTAGGAGAAATACCTGATGTAGATGATGGATTGATGAGTGCAGCAAACCACCATGGCATGTGTATACCTATGTAACAAACCTGCACGTCCTGCATGTGTATTCCAGAACTTAAAGTATAATAAAAAAGTGATGTCTTCATATCTTATAATAAATGCGTCAACATTGGGAAAATGTGCATGTGAAACAATATTTTCCAAGTAATCTATGCAGTATTACCAACCAAGCATGATTAAAAGAATCATTCACATTGCAAGATAGACAAAAGGATTTTAATGTAGCTTTAGATAACAGTGCACAAAAAATTAATTGATATGGCTTCAGAATCCACATTGCAAATAACATTTAAAAAACTACCACATGCCTAGTTATGGTATAATATCAAAGAAGATTTTCCATAGTTACCTTTTTAAAGCTATTAAAATATCCTTTCTAACTACCTATCTGTATATACTTTAATAAAATATTACAACAGATTGAATTCAGAAGCAAATATGATAATCCAGCTGTTTTGAATAGTTCAATATTAAAGAGATTTCAAAAATGTAAACCGATGTTGCTCTTCTCACTAAATTGCTGTTTTTTATTTTAGAAAAGATGAATTTTTAATATAAATATTTATATTAACATCCAACTTGATTATTATTTTAGAATTTTAAATAATTTCTTTTTTATGAATTTCTGTTTTAATTTCTAAAATGGCAAATCTCAGTAGATTCCTTTCATTCATGGTTTCACTTTCTGCAGTTTCAGTAACACTGAGGCCAACCATAGTTCAAAAATATTATATACAATAAGATATTTTGAGAGATCATATTTACATAACTTTTATTTCAGTATATATGTATTAGCTCATTTTCACACTGCTGATAAAGACATACTCGAGACTGGGCAATTTACAAAGACAAGGGTTTAATAGATTCACAGTTCCATGTGGCTGGAGAGGTCTCACAATCATGGCGGAAGGTGCAAGGCATGCCTCACATGGTGGCAGACAAGAGAAGAGAGTTTGTGCAGGGAAACCTCCCCGTATAAAGCCATCAGATCTTATGAGACTTATTCACTATCACAAGAAAGACCTGCCCCCATGATTCAATTATCTCCCGCTGGGTCCCTCTCACAACATGTGGGAATTATCAGAGCTACAACTCGAGATGAGATTTGGATTGGGACACAGCAAAACTGTATCAGTATAATTTTATAATTGTTCTATTTTATTATTAGTTATTGTTATTAATTATCAGGGTGCCTAATTTATAAATTAAACTTTATCATAGGCATGTATATATAGGAAAAGCATAGTATATATAGAGTTTAGTACTATCCAAGGTTTCAGACATCCACTGGGGGTCTTGGAATGCAACCTCCATGAATAATGGAGTACTACAGTACATAAAAACTCCTTGGGGAACATCAGTGACTTTTAAAAGTGTAAAGTCACTCTGAGACAAAAAGTTTGAGAGCTGTTAACCTAGATATCACCAAATATTCAAATATTTAAACATAACAAAACAAATACTCCTTCCAGATACATCAGTGGCCACATTTTGAAATCTGAACCCACTCTTTACTGTTTCATATGGTGTTCCTGACATGTTACAAGGATTTTCAATTCTTTTGCCATGATCTGGCTCTAAAGGCACAATTATAGCTGTTAGGATTATAAACACCCTTTAAAACACAAAACATTAATTCAACCTCCTCTACCAGGCAAAATTAGAATAAAAATAAATTGGAGGGTAGAATGAAGAAGACAGAATTCAAACACATAAGCCAAATGGTTGGCCTCACAAATTATTTACTTCACATAAATTCTCTTTATTTGTACCCTAAAATTATTTATGGGTACAAATAAAATATAATAAAACTTGGAATCTCATAAACTAGGGGTTTTGTCCACACTGAAAAAGAAAAGAACCAAAGAGCACCTTGTCTCCAAAGCCTTTCTCTTGCTCTCTGAGGACACTGGCAGCCCTGAGATGATTGATCCCACAGGACTCAATATATTCCTGCACCTCACTCTTAACCCCTCCCCTGGTTCAGAGGATGGCCAATGTGCTGCAAAGCTAATGAATGTCACACCTAAAGCTGTGGGAAGCAGAGCTCTGGAATTAAGCTGCAGTGATTATTCAGAGGTGTTTTCTGGCATTTTTTTTTTTTTTTCAAAACAGACAACCAGGAAATACCAGCCCTGTATTTTAGGTCAGAATACATTTCTAAAGTAGTCATTTCAAACCTTTGCAATAATATGTACAGTATACTTTTCTCTCTTAAGTAAATGGATGTACATACTCAAAGTGCAATTTGAAAACAATCCAGGCCAAAATAATCCACATTCACCTGAAACAGAAAATTGAGGCAGTTGGAAATTGTTCTGGAGTTTTCTTTGGGAAATCAGAATTGACAGATAAGTTGAAATACCTGAAAAGTAGCTTAATTCTTTACACACGCTGAAATCACGAGTAAGATGCTTTCATTTCTACCTAGATCATCAGTGAAAAGGAAATTATCTAATTTTTTTTAGTTTTTTGGGGAAGATGTAAAGAAACAGAATGGTAGATGAGAAGAAACATCGAAATGCCCCTGACCTAGTATGAGAAGCACAATTTTTTTTCACTAGGTTTATAAACCATTTATGTGTGTCTTAAATACAAGATATTTTCTCTCATTTCCCTTACATTGGGTTATATAACTATTCAACTGAACGTTTTGATGGATGGATGTTTTGGACTATCTCAAAGAGCAAAATTGTTCAGTCTTATGACCTAATTCAGTTATTATGGGAGCTCTCAGCTCCAAACCAACTGCAACCCTATATCTATTATTAAAGAAGAATTTTCTACAAACAGATTTCATTGTTAGAAACTTTACTACCAGAAATTAAAATCAAATAAGAAAGCATTCTGGATCATGGGGTGAAAACAATATTAAATACTAACTTAATTTATGTTAAATACATACCAACTGGTTATAAAGACCATGTGAGAATGCGCAAAAGGCATATAAAGGCATAAATTACAAAGTAAGAAAAAAAAGTGTATTTCCAACTGATTAAAACTATTTTATGTTTATAACCTTTTAGAAATTATGCTTACAAAAAAACAGAAGGGAATTACCATCTAGACAAAATGTTGGACTTCATTTTTACATTAGAATGATGCATATTTATATTTTTTTCCACTTTTTTCTGTTTTCAAATTGTGAGTCATTTTATTGGTACTATTTTCAAATGTAAAATAAATAAATATAATAAATCTGAAAAAAAAATTCACTTTGAAACAAGAAGGTAAAGAGTGACAGAGATTAAGAGAGAAGATTGACCTGAGTTTAAACTAGGGATATAAGGACAGGGGAAGTTGGAAGGACAGTCACTGGTGGTGGAGGGTTCCCGAGTAACTCCAGGCTGAGCTCCAGGTCCTCAAGGAGCATATGATGATGAGCACTTACTTCACTCTTGAAGCTCCAAGAAAACAACCTCAGGGGACTCGGGGGACTCCCTTATATTCTCTCCAAGGAAAGAAGGAATATTGAGAGAGGAAAAGGAACAGGGCTCATCATTCATCTTTAAATCTAATCCCCTTTTTTTTTTTTTTTTTTTATTATTATTATTATTTTTTTTTTAATTTATTTATTATTATTATACTGTAAGTTGTAGGGTACATGTGCATAACGTGCAGGTTTGTTACATATGTATACTTGTGCCTTGTTGGTGTGCTGCACCCATCAACTCGTCATTTACATCAGGTATAACTCCCAATGCAATCCCTCCCCCCGCCCCCCTCACACCAGTTAGAATGGCGATCATTAAAAAGTCAGGAAACAACAGGTGCTGGAGAGGATGTGGAGAAATAGGAACACTTTTACACTGTTGGTGGGATTGTAAACTAGTTCAACCATTATGGAAAACAGTATGGCGATTCCTCAAGGATCTAGAACTAGATGTACCATATGACCCAGCCATCCCATTACTGGGTATATACCCAAAGGATTATAAATTATGCTGCTATAAAGACACATGCACACGTATGTTTATTGCAGCACTATTCACAATAGCAAAGACTTGAAATCTAATCCCCTTTTAAAAGCCTGAACTCTGGTTGCCTTCGGAGCTGACTTCAATCCTACCCTCCCTCCACTTCAACCAGGAATTGAAGACTATCTCTCCTTCCACTGTCTGGAATCAATTAAATGAAATCCCCCTCCCTCAATTGTATCAGCAAGCAATTATGTTATACTATGGGATCAAAAGTTTAAAAGGCTAAAAATGCAAATACCTAAGTGGATTTATACCTTAAGGCAGGAGAAGATCATCATCCAGAGGGGTATAAATGGTCACAAGATGGGAAAGTTGAAGCCAATAAAGACATTTTCCCACCATTCACCAACATACCTAAGCTTCGTCCTGTTTACTATCCTGGGTGGGGGTTTGAAATAGATAAATGGAAATTGTGTGTTGTGCCATTCCATCCTGTTCAGCCAGACATCCACAGGAGTCGTGGTTCCAGCCTAAATTATGTATGCCTTGAGATTTGGACATGTCAAGGTGTGTCTAGAGGTAGAACAGACCCACCATAGCAGGAGTTGCATGAAGAACACAGGCCACATGTGGAAAATTACTGATCCTAAGGGAAGAGTTACTCAGGAACACAAATTTGACTCAGTCTGGATGCCCCAACTTCAGAGGAAAAAGGAATTATTAGCCAGCAGTTCATCATACTGAGGTCTAAGACTGCCCTCCAGCAATGAGTCCATGAGTCTCAGGGAGTAAGGCATGCAGGTAATACTGAAAGAGTACATAAAATTTTCAAAAACTTTAGAATGACAAGACAACAGCTCTGTAGGGCGTACACCTCAAGAGCAAGAGAGAGTTCTCATTTAAACAGATGATCCTACATGGTCTATGTGGAAGAGATGCACATGCATCTGTCGTATACTGTTACTCTCCACATGCCTGTGACTTAACATGGAAGAACAGCTCCAGCAAAGCCTGACCTCAGCAGCTGTGAACAGAGACCATGGCAACAGTAGCATAAATAAGAAATATTTTTTTACTTCATTGAGGCACAGAATATAGAAGAAACTACCACAAGATCTTGAAGTGTCAGAAATCAGCATGATGTTGGCATGGTGGAATATTTGCAGTTTGGTTCAGTGTCATCACTGTAGGCATCAACGGGAAGTGACAGTAATATGAGCACATAGGAAACCCTTGGTTTTCTCTACTGACCACTAGTCTACGATGCACACACACACCCTATGCAAAAACATGCACACTCATAACCCATTCATCCTGCAATTTAAAAAATACCCACTAGGGGCTGGGTGTAGTGGCTCACGCCTGTAATCCCAGCACTTTGGGAGGCCGAAGCAGGTGGATCACAAGGTCAGGATATCGAGACCATCCTGCCTAACATGGTGAAACCCGGCCTCTACCAAAAATACAAAAAATTAGCCAGGTGTGGTAATTCCAGCACTATGAGAGGCCAAGGCAGATGGATCACTTGAGATCAGGAGTTTGAGACCAGTGTGACCAACATGGAGAAACCCTGTCTCTACTACAAATACAAAAATTAGCCAGGTGTGGTAGCAGGAGCCTGTAATCCCAACTACTTGGGAGGCTGAGGCAGGAGAATTGCTTGAACCCAGGAGGTGGAAGTTGCAGTGAGCTGAGATTGCTCTGCTGTACTCCTGCCTGGGTGATGGTCAATGCTATGTGCTCAGGATTTAGTGGTCAGGAAGACTGGTGTGACTCCTGACCACATATTGCTTAGTGGCCATGTTACAATGTTAGCTTGCTCCCTGACCATCATGGATTGGTCCAGGAGTTGGCACATGGCTCCAGCTGGGCCCATCACGGTGTTGTTAGCCTTTTATGTCCAGCTGGGCCATTCATGGTGTTACCCTTTTATGTCCATGCTTGATTGTACCAGCGAAGAGCACCTGACCAACACTGAGCCAATGAGAGCCTTGCCTGGAAATTCTAGAATTGCGAGAGTTGGCGGTGCCTTGTGGATGCCTAGTTCACAAAATACAAAGATCAGAAACTATCAGCATATGTCTTGGAAAAAGCCAACCTGAAGAACGAGGTGAGAATAAAGCAGATGCAACAAGGTGAAAAGGGAGGAGGAGACTCCTGATCTGGTTGAATTCACTGACTCCTTTGCTCCTGAGACCACTGCAATCCTGCCATGGGATTTCATCAGCTAACCAAGGTTAACCAGGTTCTGTCACTTGCTGCCAAAATCCCTCAACATATTAATGTCCACTGTGGCTGCAATGAAAGAGTTCTCCTAAGACTTATTGAGAATTGAAGCCCTCAGTAGCAGGCACCACAGGAAGAATGAGAGCAAAATGGGAAAAAAAATTGCTGTTGACCTGTTATAGCTATTAGTGAGCTTGGAAAAAATGTGCTCTGAATGTGTCCAGAAATATGAGGGTGAGGGTAGATTCTGCAAGAAGGGATAGATCTAATTAAATAATTTATTATTGCCAAAGTGATTCAGTGTTTAGCTCCCAACTGGTATGATCTGGAGAATCAGAGGTTACTAGGGTAGGAGACATAGTAACATTATTTTACACAGTTTATGAAATTTCTATTTGTTACTTATTGTAGCACAGGCGATTTTTTTATACAGAAGCTTTAGTCATCAGAGATTTAATCATCAAAGCATCATATTTTTCTAACCAAAACGTGGGGTCAACTAGATATATCCTCACCCTCTTTCCTTTCATCCTTCTAAGGGATGTCTCTCTTGCACTTAATTCTCTTGTCGTTTTTAAATTCTAACTCGATGTCACAATTTGATGCAGGCTAGTGGCTAGAAGCTCTTGGCAATTGTCACAAACCCACAACCACAATAGTGTCTGTATCAGAGAATCAAAGGTCCTTTCTCTCCATTCCTGGTTCAGTGTTTTCCCATCTGCTACTCTAAACCAGATCTAGCTGCTTTTCATGACACCTGTTGTGTTTATTTAGAACTTGTTTTTACCAGAATTGTTTCAACACAATAAAAATATCATGTCTGGTTTTCATAGGCTTTCCAGAGAAGGCAATAAACACTACCAAAGAAATAAAGAGGAAAGAGAAGGTTCTAGGCATACAAAGCTACACAAGTCAATTATCAGAGTGTGCATACAATGTTTTCTGATGGCAAGAAGTTGCAAAAGTTTATCCATTAATTTGGCGTAATTTTCCACCCTCCTCCTTAACAGGGAAGTGCTATGAAATTAAAAGTAACTCCTACTTTTTTGTGAAAGCCAATTTCATAATTAAATAACACACTCTGAACCTTGTCAGATAATGAAAAGTAACACATGTTGCTTGTGCACATAGAGCATAATTATTCATGCATGAACACACACATTTTACTTTCTCAAAGACAGGAAACAGCCTGTGACCTTATATCCCTTGCTGTGCACAGAGATTTTTCATATTTATTTCTACTTTACTCTTATCATTGTTAACCTAAAGGGGTTATCAATTACCTGAGATTATAATGTAGTAGTCCCCGTAATTTTTGTTAAAAGTGTAACTGTGGCATCAGGAATCAGATTGAAATAAATCACGTTTTATTTTATTTTATTTATTTGTTGGGAGCAAAAGTGAACACTGTTTTATAACCAGAGTTTTGATTTTAATGAGCAGAGTGCAAATTTCAATACCTTGTTCGTCCTAATAGAAATGCATCTGTTCAGAAAGTGATTAAAATCCAAAAAAAGCCCAAGGGCTTCCATGGCATAAACACAGCTTGGGCTACAGAGCTCTTGGCTTTGGGACTGAGCCAAACCTTCCAGAGTGCTGGCAGGAACCCCACTCAGTATCTCCCTCTAGACCAAAGGGAGAAGATGTAAACAAACCCATTAATCACCAGCAACTGGGAAGTGCTAAGATCCATAAGTTTCAGTCACCAGTATAGAAAGAAACTGATAAATTGCCATCCATCACCCCTCCTGCTAAGCACACATACAGATTCTTATTTAGCTGTAAACTTGCTAACAGTATGGAATGCAGACTACTAAGCAGGAAGAAGAAGAAGGCTCTCTTAGCCCATTTAGTACTTCTATAACAGAATACCTGAGACTGGGTGATTTATAATTAACAGAAATTCATTTGGCTCATGATTCTGGAGTCTGGGAAATCCAAGATTGCAGGACTGTATCTGGTGAGGGTCTTTTTTGCTCCGTCATACCATAGCAGAAGGGCAAAGAGAGAATAAGAGAAAGCTCAAGAGTAAATTCATAGCCTCAAGCCCTTTTATAATCAGCATTAATCCATTTATGAGAGTGGTACTCTCATGACCTAAACACCTACCATTGGGTACTACCTCCAAACACTACTGCATTGGGGATTAAGTTTTTAATACATGCTTTTGGAGGGAGATATTTAAACCATAGCATTCCCCCCTCTACCCTCAAAATTCATGTTCTTCTCACATACAAATTACATTAATCCCATCCCAATAGTGCCAAAAGTTTTACATTGCTCCAGTGTCAGCTCAAAAGTCCAAAGTCCAGAGTTTCATCTAAATCAGATACAGGTTAGCCTCAAGACAAGATTCATCCTAAGGCAAATTTCCCTTTAGCTGTAGGCCTGCAAAATTAAACAAGTTATCCACTTCCAAAATATAATGGTAGGACCGGCATAGGATAGATAGGATAGACATTCTCATTTCAAAAGGAAAAAATAGGCAAGAAGAATGGGGTAACCGGTACCAGGTGAGTCCAAAACCCAAGAGGGTACAACAACATTAAATATTAAGATGCCAGAATAATCTCTTTTGACTCTATGACTTGCATCCTGGGAACACTGGAGTGGGAATTAGACTCCCAAGGCCTCAGTCTGCCTGACTCCTATGGCTCTCCTGAGTACAGGTCATGCTGCAGTTCTCATAGGCTGGAGTTGCATGCCTGCAGCTCCCTCAGGCTGGAGTTGCGTGGTGGTAGCTCTACATTCACTGCAATTTTCTAGCTTGCTCTTCCAAATTTTTCTAGCTTGCTAGGCTTTTTCTAGCCTGCTTTTCCAGCCTTTATTCTTTACCCAATTCCAAATTAATTTCCACATTTTCAATTATTCGGTATAGCAACAGCCCCACTTCTCAGAACCAACTTTCTTAGTCTGCTTTGTGCTGCTAAAACAGAGTATGTGAGACTGAGTAATTTATTTATTTACTTAGCAATGTATGTATTTATTTATTTTTATGAGTTTTTGTTTGTTTGTTTGTTTGTTTGAGACAGAGTCTTGCTCTGTCACTCAGGCTGTAGTGCAGTGGCACAATCTCAGTTCACTGCAATTTCCACCTCCCAGGTTTAAGCAATTCTCCTACCTCAGCCTCCTGAGTAGCTGAGATTACAGGCACCCATCACCATGCCCAGCTAATTTTTGTATTTTTAGTAAAGATAGGGTTTCACCATGTTGACCAGGCTGGTCTGGAACGCGTGACCTCAAGTGATCTGCCCACCTCAGCCTTCCAAAGTGCTAGGAGAGACTGAGTAATTTATAATGAACAGATATGTATTTGGCTCATGGTTTTGGAGGCTGAGAAGTCCAAGATCAAGGGGCTGGCATGTGGTGAGAGCCTTCTTGCTGCTTTATCCCATGGCAGAGGTGCAAAGAGAGGTTAAGTGAGAGCAAGAGAGTGAACTGACAACATAAGTCCTTTTACAATTGACTTTAATCCCTTCATTAGATTAGAGTCCTCATGACCTAAACATCTCCCATTAGGCCCAACACTTGGTTTTTGCGAGGAACATTTAAACCATAGCAGATATTACTAGTAGGATTTATTTTGTTTGTTTATTTTTAATACAACTTACCACCCTTGCTTTTATTTTGGTACTTAACATTCCTAACACATTGTCTTAAGATATTTGCAATTCTAAGGACACACAATTACATTCTGTCACCCGAGATACAAGGATCAGTTGTTCATTTATTCATTTATTCTTTCTTTTAAAAATATTTATCAAACATTTCCTAGATTCTTGGAGTTGTTTTTATTCTTATGAAATACAAAAGAAATAAAAGATATAGAGACATAAAAGACAGTTTCTTCTTTCAATAACTTATTATCTAAGTTCATGGGTATGTGAGAGAGGGATAGAGATATATGAATTTTAAAATTGTGCAAGATAATATATAAAATTAAATTAGAAAGATAAAAGAGTTTACAGTGACTAAGAGGTTCTGCTGGTGGTTAATACCTAGGTCCTAGTGGTTATTGGCTGTATAACACTACTTGTGATTCTCACTTTTTGACTTACCGAAAACCCAATGAAGTTCTATTGGACTATGTTTAAGAATGTTTTTCTAATTCTGGTGGATATTGAATGATCATGAGCTCAAGAGTACATCCCCTGACAAGTACTTGGGTATGATCAATGCATTCCATGTTTCTGCTTAAGTGTGAAAATTGGGTAAAACACATGGGCTTAAGAACAAACGGGACCTGTGCCTACATGACAATATAGGAAAATTTAGGCACCAAATTTGTAATTCTCTACTTGGGCCACATAGTGGAATCATAGTAGAATCATGAAGAAACTTTTTTAAAAATTGAATGCCTAATTCCTACCTTAGACCAATTTAATTCAGAGCATCTGGAGGTGGGACCTGGATATCAAATTTTTTTGAGCTCCTTGGCTGAGTTTTCAAGTTGAAGGCAGGTTTGCAAAACACAACAGAGCATAACCCCAATAAATAAATCCCTCACAGAATTTTTAACCTTGAGTAGTGTAACTTCCTAATGTATCCTCTGGGATTTTCTGATTACAAATAATTCGCTAGGTCATTAACAATGTCACTTGCTACATGCAGGATAACTAGCCAGAGTCTTTTTTAAAAATTGAGGAACTTCAGTGAAAAATTTTCTCATCCTTTTTGAAATTTCGGTCTGTTTCTTTTCTACTAAGGCTGATATAGTTTGTGACAATAAAGCCATGCCATGTATATAAAAGATTGATAATCTTTTATTCTATAGTGTATGGGGCACATACACAGCTCATCTTAGACTGAAATCATTATATATCCAGTTTAGACAGTTATAAGAACAAATCACATCACTGTGGTGCTTAACTGTAAATTGCTACAAATTCCATCATGACACACTTCTGCCTGATTCTGACCTTCAAAGTAGTATTGAGGTACCGTAGGAGGTCTGGTAACTAAACTTCTATATTGAGGTCATGAAACTTGTTCTCACCTTTGCCTGCAGATAGAGATGAAGGATGAGGGAAACCACAAATTCTGTCCTACTCTTAATCAATTTCTCCTTGTGCTAATAATAAAGAGAATAAGTGTGTCTAAAGTCCTTTTTGTTTCTAATGTAGCTGCAGTGATTCCTTTCCTGGCTGCATATCCAGCGACCCAGGGAAAACACTCAGAAGCACACATACTCAGCCCCCAGCCCTCAAGATTATGATTTAATCCATCTTGAGTGGAATCCAAGAATCTATATGTTTAATGGAAACCTCCAGAAAAATCTGATGCAGTCATTCTGAGTAGTAACTCTCATAGAGTTATTATCCTGAAATAAAAATAAGCTTTGTGATTTATCAAAATGATACCTGAAATATCTTTTAAAGGGGATGCCTAATAATTATATAATTTGAAGAAGAAGTTTATTATTCTCTAATAATACATTAGAGAATATTATTCTCTAACAAAACACAGAGAACACTCTAGGTTCTTGGCAAATAAACTGATATTATTTTCCATATCTATTTGCTTACTTTTAAAATACTCTGGATTGCCCTTTAAAAAATGAACATTCCAAAAAGGCAGGAAATTGGTCTATTTTGTTCACTGATTTTCCCCCAAATCTTAGAACAGTTCTTAGCACACTGAAGTTACTTAGCAAATAATGAATGAGTGAGTAATGAATAAATAAATACTTGGGACATGATTAAAAAAAAGTTGATGGATTTATAAGAAAGAGGATCTACCTAAGAAAGTAGGGAAAGAAAATCTTCCTTGGGTCTTTAATTTAACCTGAATATTTTTATTTTTTTGTCAGCTTCACAATATACAGAAAAATTGCTAACCCAGTCAGAAATTTCCCTAAAATATAAAAGTTCAAGAAAATTGAGTTGGTTTTGTAAATCTCAGCTAAGCAAGCTTTGATGTCCAGTAGACCTGATTTCATGTGACCTTCCTCACTAAATAAATACTATAAGGAAGTGTCTTAGAAGCTTTTCTGTTTATAGGATTTGATGGCCAAACCCAGACTTTCCAAATAGATGTATTGCACTTAAGATTTTTTAGGGTGATAAGTTTAAACAAGATTTAAAGAGGATACAAATTCCCAATTAGTCTCTTCTGATTTTTTTAATATCACTTATATCACAATGGCTAAAGAAAATTCTCTAAACTGAAAGAAAATGACTAAAGAAGGAAACTTGGAACAAGGGGAAAAAAGAAAAAACATGACAAGCAAAAATGTAGGTAAATACAATAAACTTTTATTCTTCCCTTGAGAATTCTAAGTTACATATGATGGTTAAAACAAAATATAAGACACAGTTTGACTCTAGAACTGTGGTTCTAAATACTTAAAGAGAAAACAATTATGCTATAAACCGGAAGAATAAAAGGAGTTAACTTTTCTATACTTCACTTCAAGTGGTAAAATGGCAACACCAGTAAACTGTGATAAGTTATGCACAGATGTTGTCTTACCTAGGACAACCATAAAGAAAACTATATAAAGAGGTACACTCAAAAACACTACATGTAAATCAAAATTTAAAAATTTCAAATGTTCAAGTAACCCATACAAAAAAAAAAAAAAACCCAGAAAGCAAAAAACAAAATGGCAGATGTAAACATTGACATATTCATAATTAAATTAAATGTAAATAGTCTAAATACACAAATTAAAGAAAGAGATTGGTAGAATGTATTAAAAAATATAACTCAACTATGTGCTGTATATAAGAAACTCACTTGAAAAATAATGATGTAGGTTGAAAGCAAAAGGGTAGATGGAAAAGGGTATATTATACAAACATTAAGAAGAAAGCAAGAGTGTTTATGTTAATATCAAAAATGTGAACTACTAAATTAAGAAAACTACCATACATAGAGAGGAATATATCATGATAAAAAGGTCAATTCACTGAGAAGGATAGCAATCTTAGATATGTATGTACCAAACAACAGAGTTGCAAAATAGGTAAAACATAAACTGACAAAACTGAAAAAAGAAGTAAATAAATCTAGAGATTTCATCATCCCTCTCTCCCAATAGTGGATAAAACAACTAGACAAAAACTCAGCAGAGATACAGAACTTAACAACAGCATCAACCATAGCTATGTAATCAACATTTATAAAACACTCCATTCAAAAACAGCAGAATACACATTCTTTCAAGTACCCAAAGAATATATACCAAGATGGGCCATATCTTGGGCATAGAGCAAATCTCAGAAAATTAAAAGAATTGAAATCTTACAGTGTATTCTCCAGTGACAATAGAAATTAATAAGAGAAAAATAACAAAAATTTCCAAACACTTGAAAGCTAAGCTGTACATTCTAAATAATGCATGAGTCAAACAGAAAGTCTCAGAGGAAATTTTTAAAATACACTGAACTGAATGAAAATATGAGATATCAAAGTTTGTGGGACACAGGGAAAGTAGTGCTGAGAACAAACTTTACAGCACTAAATGCCTATATTAGAAAACAGAAAAGATCAATCAATAATCTGAGCTCCTACTTTAACAAAGAAGAACAAGATAAACCTAAAGCAAGGAGAAGGAAGTGCATAACAAAGATAAGAGTGAAAATCAGTAAAATTAAAACCATAAACGCAAGTAAAAATAAACAAAATTAAAAGATATTTCTTTGAAAAGATCAATAAAACTGACAAAATTCTAGATACACTGACAATGAAAGAAGAAAGAGGACACAGATTACCAAGTGAGGAATGAAAAAGGGGAGAACACTATGAATAAGAATTAATACATAAAAATGGATGCACAAAGCTACAGTGGTGTAACGCAAACAAAAGAAAACAGGAAGAGCAGTATGAATACCAAATAAGCTAGAATCTAAGGCCAGACATTAATTGGGAACAAATTATTTTTTTAGGCTGGGCACAGTGGCTCATGCCTGTAATCCCAGCATTTTGGGAGGCCAAGGTGGGCGGATCACCTGAGGTCAAGCATTCAAGAGCAGCTGGGCCAACAAGGTGAAACCCCATCTCTACTAAAAATACAAAAATTAACTCGGTGTGGTGGTGCATGCCTGCAATCTCAGCTACTCGGGAGGCTGAGGCATGAGAATTGTTTGAACCTGGGAAGCAGAGGTTGCAATGAGCAGAGATCACGCCACTGTACTCCAGCCTGGGCAGCGGAGCAAAACTCTTTCTCAAGTAATAGTAATAACAGTTTTTAAATTATAAAATCTACAATCTGCAAAGATGATATAAGAATGTTTATATGCCAAATGTGAAAAAATTCATGCACATACTCATTCAACAAGTCTGTATTGAGCATCTAAAACCTGCTCAGCATTATTCATAGAGACATGTCAGTGAACAGACCAATTCTCATAAGACAGACAAGTTTCTCACAATCATAGACCTTATGTATTAGTGTGAATGACAATAGTCAATAAAAAGAAATACATAATACAACAAAATAAAGCAGGAGAAGAGGCTAGAGAAGAGTACTGAAGACTAGGATGTGATTGTGAAGGAAGGCTTCTGGGAAAATGCACTGTTTAAGCAGAGCTGAACGAAGCTAGAAAGCAACCTGGGGGTCCAAGAAAACACATTACAGAGGGCACAAAGAACAGGACTGAAGACCCTCAGGCAGGGACAAGTTTGAAATGTTCAAAGACCAGTGAGAATGGTGTGGCTAAAACTGATGGAGCAACACAGAGTAGGAGATGCAGTTGGAGGTAGTCCGGGCCATGCAAAGTATTGCAGGAAATTTTTATTTTGTTAATGAAATAACAAAATAAAGATTTTAAGATTTTATTTTTTAAAAATCACTCCAACTGATGTTCTAGATAACTGGCTGAATGGAGGTACACGTGGAAGCTAGGAGGACAAGTTAAGAGGCTTGTTGTAGTAATAAAAAGGAGAGATGATGCCAGCTTGGATCAGGGTGGTAGTAGTGAAAAGATTAAGAAATGACTGGATTCAGGATATAGTTTAAAGATCATAGATTGATGTGAGATATGAGTGAAAGAGAGGAATGAAAGATAATTTTTAAGTTTGTGGCACAGATAATTAGTTAAATGTTAGTGTCCCAGTGATGGGAAAGAGAGCAGCAGATGTGAATAGAAAATTAAGAGTTCTGTTAGAAACGTCCATCAGACAGCTAAGAAGTAATATCGAGTAGAAAGCGGGATATGCAGCCTATAACTCAGAGGAGAAGCCAAGCCTGGAGAGGCTACTTTGGAAGTTGTCAGTGTATAAACCATTATGAAAGCCTTGGTTGAGAAAATCAGAAAAAGCTTGTATATGGAGAAGAGCAACAGGCCTAGTCCTGAGCCCTGGGGCTCTTCAACATTTAGACCAGAGAAAGAGGAGAAGAGCCATCAAGGAGACTAAATAGGAAATCTCACAGAGGTAAAAGGAAAATTAGGAGAGTGTAGTGCCCCAGAAGTTAAGTGAAACATTTCAAGGAAGGAGCAATTTATTGTTTTAAAATGTCACTAAAGGCCAGGCATGGTGGTTCACACCTGTAATACCAGTCCTTTGGGAGGCTGAGGTGTGCGTATCATCTGAGGTCAGGAGTTTGAAACCAGCCTGACCAACATGGAGAAACCCTGCCTCTACTAAAAATGCAAAATTAGCCAGCTGTGGTGGTGCATGCCTATAATCCCAGCTACTTGGGAGGCTGAGGCAGGAAAATTGCTTGAACCCGGGAGGTGGAGGTTGCAGTGAGCCGAGATCTTGCCATTGCACTAAAGCCTGGGCAACAAGAGGGAAAGTCCATCTCAATAAATAAATATATACATACATACATACATACATACAGAAAATGCCACTGAGTAGTTAAAGATGGTGCATTAATCTGTTCTCACACTGCAATATAGACACTGGGTAATTTATAAGAAAAGGAGGTTTAATTGACTCACATTTCTGCATGGCTGGGGAGGCCTCAGAAAGCTTACAATCATGGTGGAAGGCAAAGGGAAAGTAAGTACCTTCTTCACAAGTTGGCAGGAAAGAGAGAGAGAGAGAAGGGAGCAGTGCCGCTATTAAGCCATCAAATCTCGTGAGAGCTCACTTACTACTGTGAGAACAGCGTGGAAGAACTACCCTCCATGATCCAATCACTCCCCACCAGGTCCCTCCCTTGACACATAGGTATTACAATTCCAGATGAGATTTGAGTGGGGACACAGAGCCAAGACACATCAGATGCACACTAAAAACTAATCACTGGGGGTCATTAGGAGTCACTAAGAAGTCAAATTTTGAATCCTAAAGCCAAGTTTGCAGCAATTATATCACTTTATATGAAAAATAAAGAAATTATAAGATAGGAAAATTTGTCAGAATATTATTACTAGTGGTGAAAACAGATACTTCGTCTTATATTTGACATTACTTATCTAGCTTGTTCTTGCTCTATTACACTAAAAAGCTGAACTTTTCATAGTCATAGTCCCAAAATAGTAGACTATATGTAGGAATTTATCATAGAAATTATTTCAAATTTAATTGGCCATTGATACTTGTTATGTAACCTCAAACACCCAGGCATTTTATTTTCCAAGGTTATTGTTTACAGATTTCCACCTTGTGAACATTGCATAATGATTATTCATATTATTAATAAATGTTGCAACAATAATTAGAGCTACTTCACTGCTTGTAAAATTGTAAGAATCCTGAGGCAGAGTTTCAAGAGTTCTTTGAATGCTTTAGACAAATGCAGCTCTGGAAATGTAATGTCAGAGTATTATCATTTCACTTACTTCAAATAAACTGTAACAATTCAAGTAGTGCCACCAATGTATGTGGTACTTCGCAATAGCATTAGAGAAAGACAATATACCCTTGTTCCTCAAAGCTATTACCGATCTCTCAAAACCATAAACCAAAAAAAAAAAAAGAAAAAAGAAAACTTACTTACAAACTCTGAATGAAGATTTACTGTCTTTACAAGATAAAGATTAAGGTATTCTGATGATGACACTAAGGACATTTAAATTAGACTCATGTGCCATAGTGCTTTTTCAGCACTCCAAATTTCCCTTGACGACTTTGGCCATGTTCTCAAGGGGGGAAATTGAAGAATCTATGCTAAGTAATACAGTGCATGACAGCTTTTGCTGCAGAACAGTGTAACAGCTGAGCAGCTTACAACAAGCACCCATTAATTCCTCTTGTTACTCAAAGACTGTAGGACTAGGCTGGGTCCTGCGTACTCAGCTGGGCTCAGCAGACCTCTTGTGTCTTCCTATTCCAAAACCTAGGTTGAAGGAGTAGCCACTATCTGAGACCTGCTGTTCTCATGGTAAAAGGCAGGAGGCAGGAATCCTAAGAAGCACCCAGGTGCATTGAAGCTAATATTGGATGGGACAGCTGATATACACTCACATCTCATTGGCCAGAGCGTGCGACAAAGAGCAAACAATTGAGAATAATCCAGCCTATCACAATACTATGCTGCAGTGATATCTCCTATCCACCCCCAAGAATTCTTTAGACACAGTGGGAGCTAAAGCTAGACATGACACTTTCCTGTATAACTTTCTCTTGTAGAACTGTGTGCAGCCATTTTTAATACTTCCTGAATGCTTTTAGTGCTATTTTGGGGAACCAAGGGCTTCTTTCTCCAAATATCTTTTGCACTAGTATCCATCTTTGGGACTTTAGGGAAGTGTGCGGCCATTCAAATTCAGGTGGGTTGCTGAAGCAATCTAGATGTCCTATGATTGGAGCAAAGATTCAACAGTAGTAATACCCTAGGAACCACTACTTTCAATTTGCAATTATTCATTTTATTTTTAAAAATCCTATATGCAAATTGAAAACACAAAATTTTCTCAATTTTATTCTTCAAACCACATAATATTCACATTACAGTAATAAACACTCACATAGTAAGCACTCATATATGAAGTATAAGCCCTTAACATAAAACTGTCATCAAGACTATTTGTTTAAGAGCTGATTTTGAAGAATCACCACACTGTCTTCCACAATGGTTGACACTCCCACCAACAATGTAAAAGCATTCCTATTTCTCCACATCCTCTCCAGCATCTGTTGTTTCCTGACTTTTTAATGATCACCATTCTAACTGGTGTGAGATGGTATCGCATTGTGATTTTGATTTACATTTATCTGATGACCAGTGATGATGAGCATTGTTTCATGTGTCTGTTGGCTGCATAAATGTCTTATTTTGAGAAATGTCTGTTCATATCCTTTGTCCACTTTTTGATGGGGTTGTTTTGTTCTCATAAATTTGTTTAAGTTCCTTGTAGATTCTGGATATTAGCCCTTTGTCAGATGGGTAGATTGCAAAAGTTTTCTCCCATTCTGTAGGTTGCCAGTGGTCCCATTACTGGGTATATACCCAAAGGATTATAAATCATGCTATTATAAAGACACATGCACACGTATGTTTATTGCGGCACTATTCACAATAGCAAAGACTTGGAACCAACCCAAATGTTCACCAATGATAGACTGGATTAAGAAAATGTGACACATATACACCATTGAATACTATGCAGCCTTAAAAAAGGATGAGTTCATGTCCTTTGCAGGGACATGGATGAAGCTGGAAACCATCATTCCCAGCAAACTATCGCAAGGACAGAAAACCAAACACCACATGTTCTCTCTCACAGGTAGGAATTGAACAATGAGAACACTTGGACAGGAAGGGGAACATCACACACCAGGGCCTGTTGTGGGGTCAGGGGTGGGGGAAGAGAGAGCACTGGGAGAAATACATAATGTAAATGACAGGTTGATGGGTGCAGCAGGCCAGCATAGCGCATGTATACCTATGTAATGAGCCTGCATGTTATGCACATGTAACCTAGAAATTAAAGTATAATTTTTAAAAAAGAGTTGATTTTTCTCTCCTCAAAATGTATTTATTTCCGTAGCATGCAGTATATGCCAGATACTAAGTGTTTTACACAGATTAACTTATTTAATCTTTATGACAACACTATAAAGTAAGTACTACCATTAGTGGTATGGTTTGGATGTTTGTACCCTCCAAATCTCATGTTGAATTGTAATCCCCAATGTTGGAGGTGGGGCCTGGTGGAAAGTGTTTGGATTGCTCCTGAATGTCTTGGTGCCATCCTCACGGTAATGGATGAGTTCTCACTCTGTTAGTTCGTGTGAGATCTGGCTGTTTAAAAGAGTATGGCATCTCCCCCACTCTCTCTTTCTTCCACTCTTGCCATGTGACACAACTGCACCCACTTTACCTTCTACCATGATTGTAAGTTTCTTGAGGCCCTCACCAGGAGCAGATGCTGGTACCATGCTTCCTGTACAGCGTGCAGAACTGTGACCCAATTAAACCTCTTTTCCATATAAATTACTCAGACTCCAGTATTCCTTTACAACACTGTAAAACAGCCTAACATAATTATCATGCCTATATTATAGAAGAGGCTACTGAGGATCAGAAAAGTGAGTAACTTTTTCAAGACAACATACCAGATAAGTGGTAGAGGTGGCATTCAAATCCAGGCCGTCTGGCTCCAGAGTTCATGCTCACATCCATTATATTATGCTGCCTTGCCCTTCACTCAGAATGTCCTCTATTTTTCAAGACTCGACATTTAATTTCTCCAAGCAAAAGTCTCATTTCCTGTGCTGTTTCAAACTTTAAACCCTTGCATTTTCTCACACTCCTCATTAGAAGGAAACACAGTGGAGTTCATATTTATATCACACTTCACAATTAACCACGCTGAAATTCAAAAATATTAAAAAAGAACTTGCCTAAAGCCACACACCTAGCAAGTGGCAGCTAGAACTTCTTAAAGACATACATCTGTATTGACCTACATGTGAATTGTGCAGTTATCCTTCCATTGTATCTTAATGCCCTTACTGTGTAAGTCTTCTTTTATCTGAACAAACTGCTCATTTAAATTGATGGTCCAACACACGCTGGGGCCTGTCAGGGCAGGGCGGGGATTACAGGGGAGAGCATTAGGAAAAAGAGCTAATGCATGCTCGGCTTAATACCTAGGTGATGGGTTGATAGGTGCAGCAAACCACCATGGCACACCTTTACCTATGTAACAAACCTGCACATTCTGCACATGTACCCCAGAAGTTGAAATAATAAAATAATAAAATTTAAAAGGCAACAGTTTCCCCAAACTGAAAAATAATTGATGGTCCATGTCTATTTTACAACTTAGCATTTGCTCAACTTTTTTCTCTTCCTCTTTCTCTCTGTCAATTTTATAAGGATAATAGTTTAAAACAAATGAAATTCACATATTTCAAGACCTCGTTATAAACGATAGTTTCAAATTCCCTTTATAAAAAACTCTTATATGAGTAGTTAGAAGAAAGAGTAAAATTTCAGTTTTAGAAGGTGACTTACTCTATGGATGGGAGAGCTAGCAAATGATGAAACTGAAAGGAAATAGGCAGCAGAGGGAGATGAAAATAAGGATAAGCAAAAAAATAGCTACATAAGCTGTAAACTATGTCTTTAATTCCTGTAAATCAAGAATTGGTTCCAAGTGGATATGGTTAATAGTTTTGTTGGCACATGAAATGATTTGGTAAAGTTACCGAAAATGTATGTATATTCTCTTTTCGGCATTATGCCAGTTTTAATGCAAATCATGTTCTTTGATCAATAATGCCTACCTTTCTGTGTCAGGACAAAGCCTTAAGACCTTGAAACCCAACAACCGTGAGCCAAGCATCTGCTGGACTACTCCACTGATGCATTCCAGTGGCCTATCTTCCTTGGCTAGTATTCAAGGGAACACCACATGACTAGTGCAAAATTGTTTATATTTTTGTTGAAGACTTTTTGTTTCTTTCCTATGTGGGAGACTTTTTGCTTTCTTAAGAGACCATTATTATATTGTGCTTCTAGGGAAAGCAGGTTAAAATTTTTATTTTAAAAATGTACTCTGAAATGTACTCTAATTGCCACTTACATAAGCAAATAACTAAATACCTGTAATCAGTTCCTATACAATTTGCCTAGGAACATGTTTGCATGCTAACTTGTATGGATAAGGTGAATAGGACAGGAAAATTATTTCTGGTATATTGTTACAATAATTATATGTTAGTGTATACAATGGCATATATCTTTATCATAAACACAATTTTCTAAAAGTATTCAATAAGACCATCTTGTTTACCAGCCTTAGGAATTTCACATGCACTCAAGAAATTCAAAGAAATTATCTCCTATCATACTTGTAATAATCAGTTATGGCTGTCATCCACTGAGTATTTATGATATGCCAAATACAATACTGAGTGCATTCCTCACAACAACCTTATAAGATAGATAATATTATCTCCATTTTACATATGAGAAAACTGAGGCTCAGTCTGATTGAGCAAGTAGCCCAGTGTTACAGAAAGTACTATTACCTACATTTAGATACAGGTCTGTTTGACTTCAAAGTCCATGCTATTAATCACTGTGCTACAGAGACTGTGCTCCTGAAACTGAGCCTGGCCTCTGGCCTTTTGCAATAAAAATACAAACATATTTCTGTTAAATTTACCAATATTTTTTATTTTCACAAACACCACTAGTACAATTCTCCAAAATCAAATGAGATTTAATGAGGAACAGGAATACAGATTAGATGTCTGGTCTGCTGTCTCCCATAAAATATCCATCAAGATAAAAAAGAGACAAAAACTGACAACAGCAAAGAAAAAGAAAAAAAATGTACCAAATTTTCCAGGCAATTTCCTCTAAATGCATTGTCAGTGAGGACAGATTGAAAAGCAAATTACCGGGCTCTATACCATATCATGTGGCTCACAACAAAAAGATATTCACACACACACACACCCCCGCACCAAAAAAAGTCTCTGACTCACTTCTCCTTTGCACACCTAATGACAGAATTGTGTCTGAAACCCTAAAAAAATTGTTATTTTCAGAAGCAGTCAGAGTCCTGTCCTCTCTTTATATCGCTTCTATCAAGTCTTTTCTTTTTTTATTTTTCTATTCCACCAGTACAGAGTAGAGATGAGTACTAAATTAGTATCCTAGGATGTTTTGTATTTGAAAAAAATTAAATTAGACACAGGAGAGCTGGGAGTGCTGAAATGGGTATACTCTTTCATGTACGACACTGTTCAAAGAATTTCAATTGGCTCCCTAGCACAACTGAAAGCACAAGATTCCATTTAGTACTGGCACAGTCACATTTGATGAATGCCAATAGAATAAAAGTAAAAGGCTACGTCCTGGCTTTCGGGTTTAGATGTGAAAGAGAAAAGTTGCCTGAGCCCAAAAGAACAGAAAAAGGGAACTAAGGAGACCACACTTTATAGAAAAATGCAATCCTAAATAGTTCTTCCCCAGTCAGGCAGTGCATCCAGGAAATAAACAATGGAACCTACTAATATATGAGAAGGAAAACATTAGCAAGGGGATGGTTAGAGAAGGAGAGAGTTCCTTAAAGACTAAGAGGGAGTTCATGGCTCTTAAAATTCTTTTCTTCAAAATTATATAAGAATTTTCCAAGACTCTGTTTCCTAACAAAGACCTGGGAGCCTCTAAAAAGCAGGAGGAGGCATCCCTGTGAAAGAAAAAGGCTGAATTAAATACAGAGATATGAAGAATATTGGCTGAAATAAGAAAATACTACAATAGTATAATGAAAATCTTCTTTTGGTACAGTAAAAGTCAGAATGGATACTGCAGAGAATTAAGAAAATTATGCAGAATAACAAATTCGAAAAACTTATGTAAAACATAGAGGGAAAATGCAGAGACAACATCACAAAGAACAAAACAGACACAGAGAGAGAAAGTGCACCCACTCTAAGACTTCAAGGTGTCTGCGAAGCACAAATGTGAATACTCCGAATGAAATACATTTAAGTGATACTTCTCAATGATACTACTCTGAACAGAAGTATTAGGCTGGTGCAAAAGTAATTGCAGTTTTTGTTGTTACTTTTAATAGCAAAAACCGCAATTACTTTTGCACCAAGTTAATATTAAGACACTACCAAAAGTACGGCAGAAATGAAGAAAAGTATGGTTCTTACAGAGCCTGAAACAGTTTGTCATGTTCAGGTTCAATTATTATTTGGATGAGAAGCAATATAAAGACATTTAAGATATATTCTCTCTGTTAACAGACTCCTACTCAAATATGCTTATGCAAGTAGAAAGATTTTATGAAAGGATACTTAGGCATCAGGCAGAACCACCAAGCTGGGGAAGGTCATGGAAAAAGCCAGGCCTCAGGTATAACTGCAGGCCAAAAGAAGTCCAGATGAATTTAGAAACTTTCTCCATCCTCCTTGTTGCATCTCAGCATTTCGCATCATTTTTCTCACAGAGTACAGAATAACTTTCTTCACACAGCAAAAAAATTTAGCTGCCGAAAGTCTCAAGAAAGAGTTTGAGCTCCATCATCACTAGTCATTAGAGAAATGCAAATAAAAACCACAATGAGATACCATCTCAGGCCAGTTAGAATGGCAATCATTAAAAAGTCACGAAACAACAGATGCCGGAGAGGATGTTGAGAAATAGGCACCCTTTTACACTGCTGATGGGTGTGTAAATTAGTTCAGTCGTAGAAGACAGTGTGGCAATTCCTCAAGGATCTAGAACCAGAAAAACCATTTGACCCAGCAATCCCATTACTGGGTATATACCCAAAGGATTATAAATCATGCTGCTATAAAGACATATGCACATGTATGTTTATTGCAGCACTGTTCACAATAGCAAAGACTTTTAACCAACCCAAATGCCCATCAAGGATAAACTGGATAAAGAAAATGTGGCACATTTACCCCATGGAATACTATGTAGCCATAAAAATGGATGAGTTCATGCCCTTTGCAGGGACATGGATGAAGCTGGAAACCATCATTCTCAGCAAACTAACACAGAAACAGAAAACCAAACATCGCATATTCTCACTTATAAGTGGGAGTTGAACAATGAGAATAAATGGACACAAGGAGGGGAGCACCACACACCAGGGCCTGTCAGGGGATGGGGGGCAAGGGGAGGGAGACCATTAGGACAAATACCTAATGCATGCGGGGCTTAAAACCTAGATGATGGGTTGATAGGTAGAGCAAACCACCATGGCACATGTATACCTATGTAACAAATCTGCACATTCTACATATGTATCCCAGAACTTAAAGTAAAATTTATAAACAAAGAAGAAAGAAAGAAAAAAAAGAAGGAAGGGAGGGAGGAAGAGAGAGAGAGAGAGAGAGAGAGAGAAAGAGAGAGAGAGGGAGGCAGGGAGGAAGGAAGGAAGGAAAGAAGGAGAGAGAGAAAGAAAGGAAGGAAGGAAGGAAGGAAGGAAGGAAGGAAGGAAGGAAGGAAGGAAGGAAGGAAGGAAGGAAGGAAGGAAGGAAGGAAGGAAAGAAGGAAGGAAAGAAGGAGAGAGAGAAAGGAAGGAAGGAAGGAAGGAAGGAAGGAAGGAAGGAAAGAAGGAAGGAAGGGAAAGAAAGAAAAGAGAAGAAAGAAAGAAAAGAGAAGAAAGAAAGAAAAGAGAAGAAAGAAAGAAAAGAGAAGAAAGAAAGAAAGAAAGAAAAGAGAAGAAAGAAAGAAAAGAGAAGAAAGAAAGAAAGAAAAGAGAAGAAAGAAAGAAAGAAAGAAAGAAAGAAAGAAAGAAAGAAAGAAAGAAAGAAAGAAAGAAAGAAAGAAAGAAAGAAAGAATTTGAGCTCAAGGGCAAGATCAAAAGTCATGGAGATGGACTCAGATTCAGTCAGTTGTTACCCAACCTGCCACCAATAATTATTCAGAGATAACTACATACAGCAGCTCCCAAGCAAGTATCTGAATGACAGGTTGTAGAGTTAATTCCCAGAAGAGGGATTAGAATCCCAGAAAAGGTGGTTGGAGGATGGCATCCAGACCAAACAATGGATGTTTCCTGAAGAATTTAAGATACCTCTGCTAGCTTATAGCAATGATTCTAAATATGAAAGAACAACGCAAAGCAGAAGAGCTGAGATAAAGCTGAGGAAAATAATTTAGAATAAAAAAATTTTCAGAAATAAAGTCTAATAAGGATTATAGGAATGAATGTATACAGCAGCAAATGTATTAAAAGTAATAGAGGATGAAAGCAGAAAAAAAAAAAATCAAAAGACACAACAAAAGAAATAAAAAGGATTGGCCGGGCGCGGTGGCTCACGCCTGTAATCCCAGCACTTTGAGAGGCCGAGATGGGCGGATCACGAGGTCAGGAGATCGAGACTATCCTGGCTAACACGGTGAAACCCTGTCTCTACTAAAAAAAAAAATACAAAAAACTAGCCGGGTGAGGTGGCGAGCACCTATACTCCCAGCTACTCGGGAGGCTGAGGCAGGAGAATGGCGTAAACCCGGGAGGCGGAGCTTGCAGTGAGCTGAGATCCGGCCACTGCACTCCAGCCCGGGTGACAGAGCGAGACTCCGTCTTAAAAAATAAAAAATAAAATAAAAAGGATTTAAGAGAAAGGGACAAATATTGAGAATAGAACAAAAAAATCACATATGGATAATTGGATTCTCTAGGGGGAAAAAACAATGGGACAAAATAATACGAAAGACTGTAATTCAAGAACACATCCCAGGAATAAAGAAGATTTGAAACTATTTTGAAAGCACATACCATGTACTTGAGAATATCAACCCAACACAATGAACCTCAAGACATATTTTAATAAAATTACAGGACATTTAAAAAGAAAGGAAAAGAAACAATTTTTTTTGGCATCTGGACAAAATGAGCAAGTGATTTATAAACTAAAAGAAAATTCTTTTTTCTTTTTTTTCAAAAGCAACACTTTTGCCAGAAAAAAAAAATGTTGTAACATATTTAAGATAAATCAAGAAATGAAAATGTGAGGTAAAGATTTTATATCCAGAAAAATGGACTTTCAAGTATAAATGATACAGATAAACTATTATCAACATTCAAGAACTTAGGGAATATTGTTCTCATGCATCCTTCCCAAGAAATCTACTAGAGAACAGGCCTCAAAAGACTAAGATGACTAAAGAAACATCAACATAAGAACTGGTGGGGATGATTATACAGAACTATTTGTATAGCTAAGACAAAAATGAAGGCAAAAAGGAAGAGAATATTGAACATAATGATCATATGTTTAGAAAATATAGATATACTCTAACTCCAAAAAGAATGTAAAATGGGAAAAACCTTAAAAACCTTGACAGTTCTTAGTAATTATATTGCTGTGGTAATATTATTGTTATTGAGACTGCCATATGAAACAAAATTAGTGACATTCAAATTCTATTATTCTATGTGTTTTCAAGAATTGAGGATTTTAGTGTGGAAGAAAGGAGATATATAAACTGAGAGAGTAAGTAAAAAATTCTATAGCTCTAAATGTTATTGAATTGCTAAGGTATTATTATAGTATGTGTGTTTGTGTGTTTGTGTGTGTATCTCTGTCCTCTAAGAGATCTAGAAGCAATGGCTGAACCAGTAGCAATGAGCACATCTTGTACTTGTGCTCAAGTAAATACCATTTACAACTAAAAGAAGCCAAAGCTTTTTTGAACAATAGCTGATTCCAGGTATGGGATGGGACAGGCACAATATAAACCTACAAAAATTTGTTATGCTAAATAGCTATCAGAAGGAGCCCTGATTAGAGGAGAGAAAATAATGAAGATATCTCTTGTCTGATCTTAGGTTTCTTCTATTATATTTTTCCCTGAACAAAAGATGTCTAGCTTCCATCAATATCTTGGCTAGATCTATTCTAGTTTTTCCTGTCACTTTACTTCCTGAGTTTTGCTCATTTTGGCATTTGATAATTTTCTGATATTGAATAACTAAATGTCTAAATTAGTTTTAATATTTACAAGGTTATCCCTAATGTGAGTTTCTTTATAAGCTGCCATACAAGGTTTAGGTCATTTTTTTGGTCATAGAAAATTACCAATTTATAATAACTTCTATTCATCTCCCAAGGTGATTAGAGCCTGTTCATCTTAGCCTCATCTGAGAAACCCAGTTCACACTTACTCACCTTACCTTTAAGAATTAATTACTAGATTTCCAGCTTCAACTTATGATGTAGAAAGCTGAAAAGGGCATTAATTCCAAATTCCATCAAAAAAATTATTAGATATCTGCAAAATCACAACTTTTCTTGAACTTACCAAAGAACTGAGATCCTCACTGTGGCCACCAAATAACCTGCAGTTTAAGTAAGACACCTGATTCCAAGGACAAATGGAAAACCAGCACATGTTTTCTGTGGCACAGCACAATCAGGGAGTGGCGGGGGGAAGGTCACTATTAAGGACAATAAGAATTCAGCTAGTTTTGTTTTTGTTTTTGTTTTTAGACCCGTTCCTTTCTTGTTGCCCAGGCTGGAGTGCAGTGGCACGATCTCAGCTGACTGCAACTTCCACCTCCCAGGTTCAGGCAATTCTCCTGCCTCAGACTCCTGAGTAGCTGGGATTACAGGCACTTGCCACCACACCTAGCTAATTTTGGTATTTTTAATAGAGATGGGGTTTTACCTTATTGGCCCAGGCTGGTCTCGAACTCCGGTTATCAGCCCCCCTTGGCCTCCCAAAGTGCTGGGATTACAGGTGTAGAGCCACCACACCTGGCTCAGCTAGATTTTTGAATTAACTACTTAGGCCAAGTGTAGGCTAGCATAAAACTGTTATAACCTGGAAGCTACAGGGATGTGTGGGATTACAGGCTCTTCATATGAACCTAACTCGGTGCCCACAAGACAGATTGGGAGCATATTGAGAGACCTGAGAAATTCACTCTTAGATTCATGCCGGGAGAGAGAAAAGAGGGTGCTAGAAAGACACAAAAGCTAGCTTGGGTCCTTCTCCCCTCTCTTCCCTATGGGAGCAAAAGCCCTGAAGCACTAGGACAAAGATAATAAATCTTATCACCTCTAAGGCACAAGTCAATACCCATTACAGCTAGGGGAAGAGAACACTATGACCACCACCAGTGAAAAAACGATCAGTCTCTGGTAAAGGTGCAAGCATTCAATTAAATATCTCCAAAAGTAGGCAAAGGGGTAACATTCTTAAGAAGACCAAGGGACCAATGCCTGCCTATGACTAAGCTTAAACAAAAACAACTGAGAATGGCCCCTGCCTACCACCACCAGATTAACATGCATTAAAAAACAGCAGTTCACAACTGAGGTGATTCAAAACAATACAGAGATACTTTCTCTGAGGTACAAGCACAAAGGGATGATTTAAACTCAAGATGAAGCAGGTATCAAGAAAAAAGAAACCCTGGCAAAGTAGCCTCCATCCTAAACTCGAAGTAATACTAAAGAAATTTGAAGCCAATAGTGCACTGAAAGTAACTAAAGCAACAAAAAAATCCCAAATCAAGTCAACTTCTAACTAGATTAATGCAACTTGCCACACATGAAAGCCTAGTGAAAAATGTGGTATTCCCATTCCCAAGCATATGTACTATTTATTTTAGACTGTACTCTTTTATATAAGACGTTTGGTTTTCAACCAAAAAATGACAAGATACACAAAGAAGCAAAGGAAAATGATTCATTATCAAGAAATAATGCAGGACCAAATTTAGCTATGACACATTGGTATAGAAAGTACCAGACAGGAAATCTAAAATAACGTTATTACATCAAAGTCTCTAACAAAAGACATCAATAACATATATGATCAGATGGACAAATTCAGCAGATATATAGACATCATATGAAAGAGTCAAATAGAAATGCTAGAAATAAAAAATACTTCAACAGAGATAACGAGTATCTTGGATTGACTCATCCATAAATGCAATACAGCTGACAAAAAATAGAAAGCTTAAAAGCATGTCAATAAAAATTACTCAAACCAAAACCCAAACAGGAAAAAAAAATAGAATTTAGAAAACACAAAATCCAAAAGCTGGGGGAAAATATCAAACATTAAAACAATTGGGTAATTGAACCCTGGAAAAAAAAGAGAGAACAGGGCAGAAGAAATATTTGCAGATATAATGACAAAAACTTTTTCAAAGTTAATAAAAGATTTCTAAAATCACATACTCAAGAAGCTCAGAAAACATTAAGATAAACCAAAAGAACAACAAACAAAAAAGCCAAAACACTAGACACATCATGTTCAATCTTTTTCCTATATATATGCACTTACTATGTACTCATAAAAATTAAAAATAAGAAATACAAATATTTTAAAACCTCTGAAAAACAAAAATAAAGAGAAAATCCTGAGGACAGTTAGTGTAAAAAAGTTACTGTACATACAGAACAAAGATTAGAATAACAGCAGACATTGGAAATCAAGCAAGGCTGAAGAAAATGAAATGATACTTTAAAAGTACTGAAAGGAATGAAATACTGTCACCATAAAATTCTGTATGCAGTGAAAATATATTTCAAGAGTGAAAGTTAATTTATTTTAAATTACTGACTGGTACTTGATTTTCCCCATGGACTTTTTACTTATAAACCATCACTTTGACCAAAAATAGCTTACGCCATAAATTCAGGCTAAAGGAAATGTTCTCAGTGGGAAAAATTATGATTCCTTTCTTCTAATCATTGCAGTAGCATGGGGTTCATCCTCTACCAATACTTTTTTGTATGTGTGAAGGTCAGAGGAGAAGACTGTTAAAAAATCTTTAAAATAATTATGAAAATAAGCCATGTATGACTGAGACCTTAAAGCAAATTACCACACCTTTTCTATTTAATGGCCTAAAGGATAATGTGCTTAGCCAGACATCAGTATCTATCACGTACTCACCTGAAGGTCGATTTGTAAATTGAGTCCCCTACTAGACTCAGTTATGCAATTCAATCTCTGCCATTCATCTATTTTGAGACAGGACTTAAATTCCCCTAACCCTGCCTGATATCCTCTGCTTATCAAGTGTGATGGTTAATTTTATGTGTCAACTTAACTGATCCATGAGTTACTCAGGTATTTGCTCAAACATTATTCTGGGTGTTGCTGTGAATGTGTTTTTTAGGTGACATTAACATTTTAATCAGTAGACCAAGTAAAGCAGATTGTTCTTTCTAATATGGGTGGGACACATTTAAGCAAGTAAAGGCCTGTCTAGAATGGAAGGCTAACCCTGCCTCCCTCAAGCAAGACAGAATTTTCCTGACTGATGGCCTTCAAAATCAGATGTCAGCTCTTCCTGGTTCTGTAGCAGCCTTGGCCTTCAGACTCAAACTGGAATATCAGCTCTGCAGACTTTGGACTTCTCAGCCTTAATAATCATGTGAGCATATTCCTTATAATAAATATTTGAATATCCATATAGGATAGTCCTGTTTTCTGGAAAATTCTGACTAATATATCTGGAAACTTGACTGAACCAGTTCCTGAATAAACGTTTGAAGAAGCATTCCTCCAGTTAACATTATTTTTCATCTACACCAAAAACAACACAGTTCTTTTTAATGACATCTTAATCATAAACTGTTTTAAAATAAGATAATAAATATAAAAAAGGATCATTCATAACTAAAATCTTTCATTTTAAGTGATTTGGAACTAATTAATGTAACACAAAAAATGACTTATTTATAATGGGAAAATCACAAAATATCAACTTTACTAATGAAGTAATACTTCATTAGTAATACTTTTGTAAAATTGATGATGCTGCTGCTGCTGCTGATGATGATGGTGGTGAGATAAAGATTGTGATGGTGATAATGTAGTTGACTAAAAACTTAAATCTCCATGGTATTTTTTTCTTGAGGTATTTTTTTATTAGTATCTTAAAAAGTACTGACAAGTTCAGGAATGAAACGACCAAATTCCCTGATTTAACAATGATCCCATTACTAGCTTCATACCAAGTAGTCTTACATGGAAAATTACTTATTCTGTAAAACGTTGGTCAGTGAACTTAACTTGAACTCTCACTTAAGTGTGAGGATTAGTTAGGAGATTTACTTTGACAAATTTGTGAAATTGACTAGGTAATTTTTAATGGTATTATTTTAATATTTCATGGCAACATTCTCAGCCTTAGATTTTCACCAGTGTGGAAGTACAATTTTCCACCGAAAAGAAGAAACAGTGTCTGATTTGTGACTATGTTTCCTGTTTCTTGTTTATGTGGAACTTTTATTCTGTAATAATGGATCAGAATATAAATCTGCATAATTAACTTTTGCTTTGTTTTTAAAGAGAAAATTGACATGAATCTATGAACAAGTTGAGAAGTATCTCAGTCATTTTCACAATACTCACAGAAAGTTTAATGAGATTCTAACTATGAAAGCAGGACTAATAGTAAACGTAATTACGTCTATTAGTTACACCAATTATCCTTCCCCACCTTCATATGAAAACATAAAAATGGTGATGTTACTTATTTAAAAGTTGAATTTAGTCACCAAATTTTTATTTAACAACAATATCAAGAAAAAATTATTGTAAGCTTCAAAACATGTAGTATGGTTTATATGGATAACTACTCATTAAGTCTGGAGAAAAAAAAAAGTCTGGAAAAAAGTGAGCCATTCCTATTCTAACCACCCGCTTTTGTTTCTTTCCACTAGATTTTATTTCGTATAGCTAGAGAAGTTATTTCTTCATTCCATCTGAAATAACGTAGCCTTACTTTCTAAAATGTGGCGATTGTGCCACTTTAAGAAATTATCTCATTGATCTTAATCTTCCTCCATTTTTTAAGATTGATCTTAGTATAAAGTTACTTTCTCAATTTCATTTTAAGATTGAGATCTTAAAGCAAATCATATTTATCTAGAAGTGCCAAACAGGAAGAATTAAAGAAAGACATTTTAGAGTCTTGTGTTTATTCAAGAACAACATCACCTGAGGTTTTCTGACAGTTGTGTCTAAATATCCATAAAAGTGCTGGAGAATGGAATAATTATCAGTCAGTTGGCTATTATGTCTGCACAATATCAAACAATTAGTCTGCTTTTTAATTTATCATTCACTTCTTTCCTTTTGCTAAAAGTTGAATCCACAGTTAAGATTCAAACTTTTCTGGGCAAGTTTGAAAATGTAATAGTTGAGAAAGTAGCCAGGACTCTATACCCATGTGTGACTAAGGCACTTCTTAAAGGTTGTATGCTTAGCTTAAAGGCAAAGAGTATCAGTTAACTTGGCTCAACGACAAAACCTCAGTGATGACAGGAGACCTAAAAATTTAAGTATGGCCAAAAGTCTGTCACCTAGAATATAAGATCTATGAGAAAGGGAAGTTTTGCTCCCTGTGGCACTCCCATCATGTAGAAGAATGCCTGGCACAATAGTAGGTGCTCAAAAAATATGAATATTGTTAGCTAGGTGTGGTGGTGCACACCTGTAGTCCTAGCTACTTGGAAGGCAGAGGCAGGAGGATCACTTGAGCCCAAGAGTTTGAGGTTGCAGTGAGCTATAATTGTGCCATTTCACTCCAGCCTGGAAAACAGAGCAAGACCCTGTCTCTAACACACACACACACACACACACACACACACATGAATATTGAATGAATGAATATATGTCCTTAGTCCAACTTCTCATAGAATTATATTTGAATCAGGGTGCCTTGACTGTGGGAATTTGTAAATGCAGGGACAAAGAAGGGAAGGATTGTGAGGGGAAATATAGAATTATTTTTTCATTTTAAGAAAAAACCATAAATGTGGCAAAAGGCAGGAGTGTACTGGTATCCTTCTCTAATCGATGCTGGGGTGCATCACCTAGATTTCCCCATTCAGGAGGGAGGTATTGATTCCCCCAACTGCGGATAATGTTGTCTGCTGATGGTTCCTTCAGATGAATTGGAGAATTCCAGTTGGCAATTCTTTCAGTCAAAAGGAGCAGTCTCATCCAAAATTATGTTTCCCGCCAGAGAAGCCCACATCCAATGACTGATCAAGACCAGTGTACAAAGCCTGGTTCCCTTGCTTGAATACAGAACATATCTGAATGACCATCCCAGCTTCAGGGATGCCCATAGGATTGGCTGAGGTCTCTGTCAGTCCTGCTTCTTTCACACCAGTACAAGCGTGGTTACTGAGAGCACTGCCTGTTAAAGCTTTGCATGTAGTTCCATATCGGAGTCTGTCTCCAAGGAACTCAGCCTAAGACAACCTCTAATAGGGTAAAAAATAAAAAGGAAGAGGCATTGATGCCCCTCTATAGGACATATGCTGCTGATGGCAAAAATCAAAATTCAAAAAGAAGAGATCATGCTGGAATAGGATGAAACAAATAAAATAAATTTTAATAGTGGTGTGTATTAGTTTGTTCTTACATTGCTATAAAGAACTACCAGAGAGTGGGTAATTTATAAAGAAAAGAGGTTCAGTCAACTCATGGTTCTGCAGGCTATACAGGCTTCTGCTTCTGGGAAGCCTCAGGAAACTTAAAATCATGGTGGAAGACAAATGAGAACTGGGCACATATTCACATGACCAGCAGGAGAGCAAGAGAAGGAGAACTCAGAGGGGAAGTGCTATGCACTTTTAAACAACCAGATCTTGTGAGAACTCACTCATTATCATGAGAACAGCAAGGGGGAAGTCCGTCCCCATGATCCAATCACCTCCCATCAAGCCCCACCTCCAACACTAGGGATTACAACTCAACATGAGATTTGGGTAAGGACACAGAGCCAAACCATATGTGGGTAAGAATAACATTCCAAGATAATACTTTTCAATTAACCTCAGAAAAGAGGGATACAGGAGATTTATTGAATGCACCATGAAAAAGACTTAGGATTTTTATTGAGTGAAAGTTTAGATTGAGCCTATAGTGAGATGTGGCTACAAGAAACTCCAATGGAAACTTAGTTTCCATTAATAGAGGTACAGAGCCCAGGACAAGAATAAGTCCCTTAGTGTTCTTAAATGGCCACCCTCGATCAGAAGTATTTTGTTCAGTCCAACATTTTAAAAGGTCCATTGACTAATGCCTCCAGAAGCCAGGAAAAAAAAATGTCTATAAAACAGATCATATAAAGAATAGGTGAAGAGACTGGATATTTAATTACATAAATCAAATTTAAAATGACTTGGGACAGGGTAAAAATGGAGTGAAGCGCACAGAGATGCAACCTGGCTGTCTAAATATTTGAAGAGTTGTCATTTAAAAGAAGCATACAATGTATTATATATCACAATTAATTGTAGGAAATGTGCTAGTACTTTGTATCAGAAGGCAGAACTAGAAGCGGTGGATAAAAATGCACATTGGCAGATTTGATCTCCATATTATGAGGAAACTTTTAATGATTCGAATTGCTCAAATGTGGAATAAGATTGACAGGTCGAGTTTTCTTTCCATTAAGCCACCATTGAGCCCCGTCTTACAACTCCAGCATTCAAATACTTTCTAAGCTGGTATCGTGTTCTCAGACCTGCAATTGGCCTGCTGTGTGTAGGGGACAGGAGAGATGAGGATGTGAGCCTGCAGTCAGCGCCTCTGCCTGTGTCCTTTGCTCTGGGCACCTTTGCTGAAAGTTACTATTTTTCTTGGATCCTAAAAGTGCCAAAGTGCCACTTGATTTCTGTTCAGTATTCCATCTTCCTATTTAAAAAAAATTAAAATTAAAATTAAAAAAAATGTATCTTTTTAAATTTGTTTCTGAATTCTAAATATTTTTTAACATTCATCTAGGGTCTCCTTAAAATCCAAAACCTTTAGAAAACATAGGAAGAATTCAAGTACTGTAGTCCTCCCTTTTCCGCAGTTTCACTTTCCCTGCCTTTAGTTACCTCCTGTCAATTGCAGTCTAAAAATATTAAATGGAAAATTCCAGAAATAAGCAATTTCTCATGTTATTTTTTTCTTTGATTTATTATTTCACTTAAGGCCAGCTCTAAATTTCATTAGTTTTAAATTGTGTGTCATTCTGAGTAGCATGGTGAAATCTCGTGCTCTCCTGTTCCAGCGGGGAATATGAATAATTTCTTTGTCCAGCAAATCCACACTGTAGACACAACCCGCTCGTTAGTAGCTGGCTGGGCCATTAAACTGACTGTCGCAGTATGGAAATGCTTGTGTTCCAGTAGCCCTTATTTTACTTAATAATGGCTCCAAAGCTCAAGATTAGTGATGCCGGCAATTTAGATATGCCAAAGAGAAGCTGTAAAGTGCTTCCTTTAAGTGAAAAGGTGAAAGAAGTTACTGACTTAAGGAAAGAAATTATACGCTGAAGCTACTAAGATCTTTGGCAACAACAAATCTCCTATCTGTGAAATTGTGAATAAGGAAAGAAATTTATGCTAGTTTTGTTGTTGCACCTCAAACTGCAAAAGTTATGGCTTGATAAGTGCTTAGCTCTAATGAAAAAGGCATTAAATTTGTAGGTGAAAGACAGGAACAGAAATGGATTCCAACTGACAGCAATAGGACTCGGTCCTAGCCATGGTGTCGGGCATCCCCTGGTGGTCTTAGAACATATCCCCGTAGATAAGAAGAAACAACTATAATACCATACGGTTCTACTTAAATGTATTGCTTCCTATAATGCCAGATGTTTATGAAATCTGCACTAATAAAACACACTAATTTGCTCCACAGCACATTAAGCAAAGGGATTCTCTATGAATTACCATTAACAGTTACCACTCTCTTTTCCATTCCTTCTGGGAACCTACTATCTATTCCCATGCCATATATACAGCTGTGGAGTCTCATACTTTTCTGTGTGTACAAAAACAAACAAACCAAAACAAACAAACAACAAAAACTCTTGGTTATAGACCTTTGTACTTTTTGAAGTATGTATAGAGTAAATCATGTTTTCTAGGCAAAACTGTATCACAAGAGGGATCAGACATACAATGAAAGGAGATACCAAAACGTTCATTATCCCTGAGCCTCTTTTTCCCTTGAAAATTGTAGTATTAAAACATTCTATGGCCGGGTGTGTTGGCTGACGCCTGTAATCCTAGCACTTTGGGAGGCTGAAGTGCCAGGATTACTTAAGCCCAGGAGTTAGAGACCAGCCTGGGCAACATAGTGAGACTCCTATCTGTTAAAAAAAAAAAATAACAAACATTCTATCATTCAAAAGTAGCCTCTCGAAAACAGCCTTTAAACTGCTCAGGGTATTTAAAATGGGCTTTGGGTCCCAGTACACAAATTAGAACTCCCTTCCCTTGGTGCCTCCAGGGCACTAGCCCTCACCCTCATGCCATGCCAGCAGATGGCAAGGACACATGCATGGTGGGAGGGAGTGGGTGAATGCCCTGTAGAATGCATCTACAGGGCAAAGTGAATGAGAGAATTGGCCACCCCATCCATTTGGTCTCTGTAAAGAGCAAAACCAGATTATTTGTTTAATTCTGTATATGTACAGAAGTGCAGAGTATCTTTGTAAAAACAGATTTATGCGAGAAATAATTCTGCAAAATGGCCCAGGATATTCCAGTCATCATTTCCAATTGAAGATACATGAAGGAGGAAAGAGATAGAGAGACAGAGAAAATGGGCAGCGCTACTTTACAAACAGGCAAGTTTTCAAAATCTTTTCAGAAATCAGAATGTTTCTCATAAAAATAACCTTATAAAACGTATGTTGGTTTCTAGGCAAATCCACAAAAGGCTTTTTAAACTCACTTTGGACCTGGATGTGGTACTAGCATGTCATAAAACTAAAAGAAAAAAAAAACTAGCATGCTTTAAACATTTAATATTTTCCAGTTATCTCATTTAATCTTTACCACAATAAATAAATTATACCTAATAAATTAGATGCAATTTATCATCATCATCTCTAATATATAGTTGGGAAAACTGAAGTTCAAGCTCAAGTTGTTAATTGTTGGTGAAACGACTCATGACAGGCCTTCTGACTTCAAAATAATCTCATCATTTGAACCACTACACAGTACTCCCTCTAACTTCCCCACTGCAGTCATGTTTCTGAGACAGTGTATCCTGAGCTCCAACGGGAGATATCAACACCCCATCACCTTGGCGGCCCTAAAGCTGAATGTGGATCCTGCCTGTGCCCAGCTAGTCCCCTCTTAAGCAATTAGAGGAGATATTTCCCTGTTCTGAGCCAATTTGTTGTAGGGAAAATGCCGAAACATTGTCAGAAAAGTTAGCAGGAAAAAGGCAAACAGGAGAGAGGGAATCTCAGGCCCCTGAGAGGGAATTCCCAGTGTGAGATGCTGCCAAGAGATAAGCCCCTGTTGCAGCAAGAAGTTGTCCCAAGGGCTCACTCAAAAGGAAATATAAAATGGGTGGGTGAAGTTAAATCAGGAACTGCTTGTGTGTTGAATACAATTGAAGCCCGCTGAATGGTTCCCGTTAGACTTGCCCCTGACTTCATGAAGACTACACTCCGTATTGTAGTTAGTAAAAGAGTTTGGAGACTTGGGTGTTACACTGAGCTCTGACACTAAGTATGGCTGTCTTAGTCCCAGAGCTGCTATAACAAAATACCATAGACCAAGTGACTTATAAACAACAGAAATTTGTTTCTCACAGTTCTGGAAGCTGGAAGATCGAGATCAAGGCATCAGAAGATTCAGTGCCTGGTAAGGGCCTACTTCCTCACAGACAACCCTCTTCTGGCTTCTCACAGCATGGAAGTGGGTAGCTAGAGTTCTAGGGTCTCTTCTATAAGGATTCTAACCTCATGACCTAATGACCTCTCCAATGCCCCTCCTTCAGATACCATCACCTTATGGGTTACAATTTCAACATATGAATTTGAGGGGGACACAAACATTTAGACCAGAGCATGCAGTGTTAGTCAGATCTCTTCCCTGAATCTCCATTTGTTTAATATTTAAATTTGAGGAAGTTTCACAAAAGCACAAACACAAACACAGGACTATGATCTCTAAGACCTATGCTAAAAGACTGAATTCTAATCATCTTCCTAAATAGCACTGCTACGGCCCAGGAAACATAAATTACAAGCACAGGATGAACTAGAAAAATTAAGAGTGAAGAAGGAAAAGAAAGGTCTTTTTTCTCAGTTATTAAAGAAAACATTACCCAGTGACGCTTGTGAAAGCACAGTAAGGCAGACTTTATTCAGGACCATCGCAATAAGCATAGGGACCCTGCTACGGGATTCTGTAGTGAAGGAGAGAGATTGGGCTGAACTCCAAATATAGCATGGGCAAGTGGAAATTTATAGTCAAGAAGGTCAAGAAGCAGGGTTGGGGTCAGTGGATGGAAAATTACTAAGAGGAAGCTTTAGTAGTAAGGAGGATTCTTACTAAACTGACCTTACAACATTCTTGCTGAAGACAAGCCTGGGTGATCAAACATCAACTGGGATTGGCAGAAGAGAGGCACCGAATCAGATGTCAAGAGTGATCACAGCTGGGCATGGTGGCTCATACCTGCAATCCCAGCACTTTGGGAAACTGAGGTGGGAGGATCGCTTGAGCCCAGGAGTTTGAGACCAGCCTGGGCAACATAGTGAGACCCCCTTATTCCCCTTATTTCTACAAAAAGAATAACAATAATAATAATTAAATTATAATTAAAAATAAAAATATTATCCCGGTGTGATCACACCACTGCACTCTGACCTGGATGACAGAGTAAGACCCTGGTTTAAAAACAAAACAAAACAAAAAAGAGAGTGATCAGATATTGAGGATGGAAACTTCATGCTAAATTCTGACTTTACAAAAGTGCACAGATGGGTCTAGAAGCCTGACTAAAGTTTAGTTGAGAAAAGAATCTTTGTCATAGTGAGGCTGGTATCAATCAATCCTACAGTCATCTGGGGGTTATTTTTTGGCTCGCTAAGTTTAGGGGTGAAAAAGACGTGATACTTTTTCTCATCTATCATAAGGGTCATGGCTGACACATTCATAACAATAGACAGGTTAACGAGAGAACAGCATAATACATTTATTTAATCAAAGTTTTATGTCATATGGGAGCTCTCAGAAATGAAGATCCAAAGACACATTGAAACCTTTTTTTTGTGTGTGCTTAAGTTCAATGACGAATGAATAGCTGTATAAAAGAATGCTTGGACAAAAAGGTATAGTCTAATGATTGTAGATTGGGGGTTGAGGGATACCCAGCAAAGTCTTTCCAGATACTTCTTGGCCTCTCTGTGTAGCATTTCTTCCTACCAGGTATAGGGGTCTTATGACCAACGGGAATGAGGATCTTATGTCCCTCTTTAATGAGGGTCTATGACGAACTATTAGACAAAGTAGGTCAGAAAGTTTCTTTGTGGCCAGCTCCTAGATAGAAAGTCAGGGGAAGGTTAGCGTAATATTTCTAAGTATTATGGTTTGCTTTTCGAGGAGAGAGATTCTAGTTTCTATGACCCACAGTAGGGAAGAAGAATTCTGGTGTCTGTGACTCGCTTTGTGGGAGAAGAATGGGCAGGAGACAGAAGGGCAGGAGGTCAGTGGGAACTTGCTTCTGAGTGTGCTTCTGAGGGCTTCCAATCTTCTTGAGTTCAAAGTACTCAGCATACCAAAGCAGCATACTTTAGGGTGTCGTTTTCTGTGTCCCAACATAAGTAATCCATCACAATTATCTTACTACTATAAGGCTCCTATTCAGATAGAAGCATTCTTATCTTAAGAAAAGATCTGAATTTGAATACCTGTAGGTAAAATATTTAGGGCAAATGTTTAGAGGAAATTATGTTTAATATTTTAAATCAATTAGCATTCTTTTCTAACCACCAGTAATGGAGATTTCACCTGCTGCTAATGTTCCTTTTGGTTTTGGAAGCAGCTTTGTGTGAATGCAAAGGGTTTGAGGGAGAATGGTCTGTTAAGAGCAATTCACAGAGAGAAGGAACAACCAGGAGGGTTCATGAATATGAATAAGACAAGTCAGAGGTGTCTGAGAAATACAAATGAGACACCTCCTGTTAAACTTTGGAAAACAGAAGGCAACAAAAAAGGATTCTTCTACAGCATAAGTAGCCAATCCTTAATTTAAAAAGCAGAGCAAAATAGAAAGCAACTGACAAATGGAAAAATACAGAGCACAGTGAATTAGTATGCCCACTTGTGGGAGCTACTAAAGTTCCACATGATTGAGAAATGAGACAGACTTAATGACATTTGGTTTAGATTGTTAATGCTTTACCACCAGGGTATCTTTTGTATGGGCATATTTTCTAAATAAAATATGGGTAGGAATCAAGAGACAGTAAACAGTTGAAATGTTCCTTTTTCTTCCAATTCAGTTAAAGGATAATGCTATCTCTAAAAATATTATTTTCTCAGTTCAAAATCTTTATTTTATGAAATAAATATTGTGTTCTGAATGCTTGGGTATGGGTGGTTTTTACATACTCATTTATTCAACAAACATTTGTTGAGTGTCCCCTGTAAGGTAGGCATCAGGTGTATAATAGCTCCTGTCTGAGTCCATTGAGGCTGCTAGAACAAAATAATGTAAATACAGTAGCTTTTAAACAACAGAAATGTATTCTTCACAGTTGTGGAGACTGGGCAGTCCAAGAGGAAAGTGCCAGCAGATTTGTTGTTTGGTAAGGGCCTACTCATAGATGGCATCTTCTTGCTGTTTTCTCACCTGACAGAGAGTTAGGGGTTATCTCTAGAGTCTCTTTTATAAGGGCACTAATGCCATTCTTGAGGGTTCCATCCTCATAACCTAATCACCTCCCAGCACCCTACCTCCTAATACTAATACCTTGGGAGTTAGGATTTCAGCATATGAATTTTGGGAGGACATAAACATTCAGTCCATTGCAGCGTGCATCAAAACACATACTATGGAAGCTGAGGTGGGAGAATCACTTGAACCCAGGAGGCAGAGGTTGCAATGAGCCAAGATCACGCCATTGCACTCCTGCCCGGGCCACAAGAGTGAAACTTCATCTCAGGAAAAAACAAAAACAAAAACAAAAACCAAGCAAAAAAACACATACTATGTACTGATTACATACATTAGATGATTTAATTCTCACATTGTTACGAGTGAAGCATAACACTTTTTATATTTGAGAAAAGTGAGGATCAAAGAGGCTTGTTAACTTTCACAAGTTTTCATGCTTTGTTTTAATGGAGCGAAATTTAAAACTCAAATTTGAGTCCAAAGTCCATAATTTTTTCATGATGCCAAAGTGCTTCACAAATAACTGCAAAGATAGATCTTTGATTGTGCTAGGACTCAGACCTTGTGAAAGGAGCTTATGGTCTTAGGGTAGGCAGCTGGAATATAATTTTAACAGAACTTAGCTCAATAGCTTTGAAACCACAGGCATTGACGTCTTTAGGCCTCAGTCTTCTCATCTATAAAATTGGGATACTACTTAGCCCACTGCCATGTGATAGATATAGATTAAATGAGATATTATAGAAAAATTTTTATTTCAGAACTCAATAGCAGCAAGCATTCAGTAAACGTCACCTATTATTCTGATCTATGATAGATGGGGACTCCCACAGTATTTTATGCAAGAATGCCCATCACAACCTGTTACGTGTACATGTTTGGAGGCGGAAATACTTTAATACTTTTTTTTTTTTTTTTTTTTGAGATGAAGTCTAGCTCTGTCACCCAGGCTGGAGTGCAGTGGTGCAATCTTGGCTCACTGCAATGTCTGCTTTCCAGGTTCAAGCAATTCTCCTGCCTCAGCCTCCTGAGTAGCTGAGATTATAGGTGTATGCCACCATGCCCAGCTAATTTTTGTATTTTTAGTAGAGATGGAGTTTCACCATATTGGCTAGGCTGGTCTCAAACATCTGACCTCCAGTGATCTGCTTGCCTTGGCCTCCCAAAGTGCTGGGATTACAAGTGTGAGCCACCATGCCTGGCCTTAATTCTTTGTATAACTTCTCTCCTGAAATTTCTGTGTTTTCTTATGTCTTGATATTCTGGGTATGATTTTAACAGGCTATAAACTCAGATAGAAAAATTGATAACATTTTCACTTCAAATTTAAAAATCTTTTTGACTTCAAATTTAAAATTTTCAATAGATTTCTTTTCTTCATAAGCCTCAATTTCCCCCTGATGGCAGAAAACTTGATTCACTCATTTCTAGGTGAAACTCAGACATATTCATTGATGTCTTAGTTTAATCAGGATTTTGGCAAATCTTAGCCCTTCAGGATTTCTTCCTTCCTTCAGTCCTCCTCTGTGGTCCAAGGATGCCAAGGTCTAGGCCCTTGATCCTTGAAAAGTCTTTTCTGTCAAAGTGATTGTCTTTGCCATTCATTTGTGAATGTCTACTTGATAAATTCAAGTGTTAAGCCTTGAATCTTTTCCTTCCTTTACATTTCTGAGGTTAAAACCCCTACACATGGATATGAACATAGAAGGCCCTCCCTGCTACCTAAATAGGGGAAAGAAGAACAGGAAGTCTGGAGCAAAAATAAAACCTCAGTTACTATGTCAAAATATTATCCTACTATAGAAGAACAGAAACATTCTCAAATTAATTCGAGTTAAAAAAAAAAAAAGGAGAATACAGGGATTTCATGGATTTCAATCTCAAGGATCAAGGCAAGCTGGGCTTCTTGGAATATGAACACCAGGAAACTCAAAGTCCTAGCTCTCTCTTCCCATCCCAGGACTTTACCATTTCTCTCATCTGCTTTTTTCTATGAGCCGGCTTCATTCTTCAGTCTCTCGATCTGCTTTCTTTAATTATCTTATATATGGCTCCAAAACAATGGCTCCAACAACTGTTCATGTGACTTTTCAGCTCAAGTCCTGTAGCTGGCTTCAGTTGTCTCTGAGTTTCTTAATCCAAAACTATCACCAGAGAGAATCTGACTGCTTGGGCTCATCTGTTACAGCTAGCCCTGACAGGCTGCTGAGCAGTCCATGGCTTAATGGCCTTTGGGTCAGTTATCTATTTCTAGGCCAATCAGCTACTGCTGTAGCAGATGTCCTAAAACACATCGTTAATATTTTTTTCATTATAGAAGAAAGGGTGTTAAAGACATTCCTTGCTAAAAGTAAAATGAAAGTGAATTATTTGATCAAAAAACTGCTCTTATCCAAGACTTCAGAGGAAAGTACTTTTGACTGCCCCAGCAGCCATTCTAGAAGTTTCCAAGAAATTTAATGGCAGCATGAAACTATTTATCCACATCATTTCCATCTGCCAGTGTTTTCTAGTGTTGGAATATCTACTGAGGGGAGGGTGGTATGTATGTAAACCTGTTTAATATTTTATTACATAGCCCCTCTTAGAGATAAGGAGATGAATTTCTTTTTCTTTTAGGTAATATTTTCTGTGCAAATATATTAGCTGGGTGTCCTGCAGGAGCTGTGAGACCTGTGAGTTGTCCTGATATGTCACTGGAGGATAAGAGGGGAGACATCAAAGATAGATATGCAGAGGCCAAGAGACTCAGTCTACTATAAAGTTTTATTTCATGTTGACTCAGCCTGAAAGAAACGGCTCTCAAAGACTTTTCATGGTTGTATTTTGGACCTTTAGAAAAGTATATTTAACAGAGGTTTCTGTTATTCAGGAAGTAACTTAAAAGGAAGAACAACTGATTTATGTGAAGTGAAAAGAAAATAAGGTTTCTAGAAAATGTTATCTCTAAGTTTTTATGTCTCCTTATTGAGTAGCATTTGTGATAAAAATTCTTTTTGTTGTTTTAAATGTAAACTTTGTGAGATTTGCACTTAATGAAGAAGATGCTCTAAATGAAGAAATTTCTCTAAAATTCCAACCAATTGCAAATAAAGCAGTAATAAGACTCAGGAAAGAGAGAAAGGAAATGAAATGAAATTAGATTCTGGTGAATTTTATCTTTGCTACTTTTTAAGGTAATTGAATTAACAGAGCTAACCACAGTATGCAAATGGATTAAATCTCAAAACAGTGTTCTTCAAATGCTGGGTACACATTTTCTTATACTGAGATATCTGGGAATCTTCCAGAGTGGCTACACTTAAAATCTTGATGGCCAATTGTATCAGGACAGAAGGGGAAAAAGAAAAAGCTGTAGGGACAGACACATATTGGCTCCAAGCAGTCAAATAATCTTCAACCTAAGTCTCATAATTTCACTGAAGTTACTTCCTATTTGTATGATTTCTTGACTAGTAATTGAAATACCTAATGAGAACTGCCAAAATCAGAAAAGAAATATAGTGGGCATGAAAAAAGTCGTGGAAAACCTGAAAACCAAACATTGCTTTAAACATAAGAGCACATGCCAAGATCAGATGCAAAGTTGGTCAAGTTTGTTTTGAGGAAGGAAGCTGCTTGAACATATTTTCTGTGCTTTAGAATCAATTCTTTCCTTTTTTATCATTGCATTTCCCATCTGTAAAAATGATTATAGAAATATATTTGCAAGATGGCCACAATCTGCCATCTGTGTATAATCTCTATATGTCGATAACATACACCAAAACTATGCAAGCCTTAAACAGAGTGACGACTCTATCATCTGTTGGAAAGCATAGTACTACACAAGGATGTACCACTTGGAGTTGGAATGATGGTTCAAGTGAGTAGAGAAATTGAGCAAAATGAGAGACCTGACTTTGTGATATAAAATACTCAGACTTAGAAGTTGTACAATCTTTGGAATATTTTTAAACCTAATCTAGATTTGAGTCTGCGGTATCCTTGTTTGACAGGAAAATCTTTAATATGTGTGCCTACGCTTCTATAAAGAAAACATTTACTGAAAAAGTAACCTTTTCCTTCCAAAAAATTTTTACTTTTTTAAATGTAAATATGGTCGGCAGAGAAAATTAAATGAACAACAACAAATATTACATTTAGCCACTCCATGGGAAGTGGTAGTTGCAGACACAGCCAGGTGATTCTTTTGCTACAAGGTAGCTTCTGGAAGGTAACCTGAGGTATAAGTAGAAGGATCTTTGTATTATTTTGCTTTATTTTGTTTTGTTAATGGAAAAGTCTTCAATAAGTATTGTTTGCTAACACCATAAAACCTACTTAGCCTAAAAGAAAAAATCAGCTAAAAAATATTACATCTTTCTTTTTAGGTAGGAAAGGCAATCAAAACCCACAAGATTCTAAGAGGTCATAGGAGTATTAGGAAAGGAAATGCTAAGGTTGGTCATAAGTAGCACCAGCAGAAATAGTCTTTAAAACTAATGACACCTGAAATGTCACTGGTGACAAGTAAAATTCCATGGTCTGGGGAGAAACAAGTTAGACTGGGGTCTAGGTGAATGAGTTTCACGGTGTGGTCCCCAAGACACAAACTAAAAATATGTATTATTAAACTATATGTATTATTGCTTAAATTTTATATGTAATTATCACGTTGTATTTAATTGTTTATGTAACTATTATGTAGAACAAATAGAATTCAAAAGCGTGGAAACTCCAAGTCTATTCTTTATCACAAATACCTGCTGCAAACCCTCTTACCTTTCTTCCTGTCCCTGGATAAAAACTTGAGTGGGTCACATAGTTTTTTCAGTTACTTTTAGACATAATACAGTCCCATTTAATGTAATACTCTTACTTCTATTTGTCAGTTCAGACTTATTTCAGGCAGAAATCTGCAGCAGGGAAGGGACTGGGATGTCTGACCAACCTTCTCTGTTTCCACGGCACCAGTTTGTCCCTCAAGTCCCTTGCCACATTTCTAATTCTTTCACCTATCCAACCTTTACCACAGTATCCCCACCCAAAGGCTCAGGCTGGCAAGGAAGTGAAGACAAAAAAGAAACAAAGGTCTTGCTAGAGTAGTTCTATTGTGGCCTAACGTTGGTGCTTTCTGACCACAGTGGATCATTAGAGCTGAACACTAAACTGCACCATTTCCTCAAGGGTGATACACACTCCAACTAACCTTTCTGTATCCTCTACTTCCTACCTCCCTGCCCTAGTGTAGACCTATAGCTTCCTACTGCTTTGATCTCCTCATTCTGGCAGGCCCCCCTCTTGGGAAGGGTTTTTCATGTAGCTTTCATCTGGCTGCCTTCTGTGGGAGCCACCCGGCCAGCAGGAGCTCGTACATTCTTCCCACATCAATCCATGCTCCAGCGCTGCCCACTGTCCTCACTCTGATATCATAAGCAATTCCTGATATATCTGCCTTTGTTTTTCTCAGTACGAGTCAACCACCAGTCTCCTTTGTATCCTCACATTCCAGGAGACACGTAGCAAGCTTGAATTCAGCCCCTTCAAAACCCTTCTCATTAGACTTGAAGTGAAAAGAAAGCACTTCCCAACCTACATCCCTGAAAGGAAGAGGAAGGAAAATGCCACAGGCCTCCAAAAACTTTCCACAAAGATACTTTCTTTTTTTTTTTTTTTTTTTTTTTTTTTTTGAGACGGAGTCTCGCTGTGTCTCCCAGGCTGGAGTGCAGTGGCGTGATCTCGGCTCACTGCAAGCTCCGCCTCCCGGGTTCACGCCATTCTCCCGCCTCAGCCTCCCAAGTAGCTGAGACTACAGGCGCCCGCCACCACGCCCGGCTAGTTTTTTGTATTTTTAGTAGAGACGGGGTTTCACCATGTTAGCCAGGATAGTCTCGATCTCCTGACCTCGTGATCCACCCGCCTCGGCCTCCCAAAGTGCTGGGATTACAGGCTTGAGCCACCGCGCCCGGCCAAGATACTTTCTCATTCCCTTTCTTCAACCTCAACTCTTTTATATCCTTTAGGAAGGTGTTGGATTAAGGGTGCAGAACCTAGTTTTTCTATTTTCTTTGCAAATCCTGCATGAATAATTTTTAATTACTCTTTTGATAAGATGGTTGGATGGTTGGATGGTTGGAGTCCCTCATCCCAGTGTTTGCCCCTCACTCATTGTAAACCCTGGAAAGCATTTAGCTTCTTGAGCTTTACTTGTAAAATGGGCAATCCCATATGTCCAGCTCAAATTCAATATAGTAAATAAATAAAAAGAGATTGTTAAAACATGAAGTGCAAGATTATATCATTTGCCTTGTATATAAAATATATTTAATTGTTTATGTAACTATTATGTTACATATGTATGTAAGGTGAATTCATAAGCAAAAAAAAAATATATATATTTGCCCAGGGATGATGGCTCAAAATCTCAGCACTTTGGGAGGCCAAGGTAGGAGGATTACTTGAGCCCAGAAGTTCAAGACCATAATAATGCATCAACAATATATCTAGGCATACCATAATAATGCATCAACAATAAATCTAGGCATCTCAGTGAGTATAGCTTTTCTGCATACATACAGATAGGAGAGGTTTTCTAGACAAATCACTGCTGTTTAGAGGAAATTCAAGCATAAAGTTGGCACAAACAGAATAGCTCCCTGTCAGGTTAGCTTGACATACACAGCCTTGGGGATATATGACTTTGTGCACTGAATTTTCAAACAAACTGAAGGTTGAAACAACAGCACTGTTTTTCATATGCCTAATTAGGAATTTTGAATATCATCCAATGAACGATTGTAAGCTTCCACTTGGGAAAGCTGTCTGCCTCCAATGGTTGTATTTGATAGTGCCATATCTTTGTATGTGCAACAGTGTTTATTTGAGCAAATATTTATATATTTATTAAATGTTTCTCTCATAGTTATATATAAATTAGTGGGAAAAATTATCAAAACATGTTTGATTTTATAGAACTCCCACTCAAACTTGCTTAGAAGAAGGAGTTCAATACAAGGGCACAGAATTATCCCACAGTACACAAGTACCGAGGCCTATCCTCAGCAGCGTCTGGAACTAAGAAATTTATCAGGATCCCATTCATTCAACAATTTATTCAACAAATATTTATTGAATGCTTCTCACAAGTACTAAGAAATTGCTGTGAACGGGCCAGGCATGGTGGCTCTCATCTGTAATCCCAGCACTCTGGGAGCCTGAGCCGGGTGGATCTCCTGAGGTCAGGAGTTCAAGACCAGTCTGGTCAACATGGTGAAACCCCATCTCTATAAAAAATACAAAAATTAGCCGAATGTGACGGTGGGTGCCTGTAATCCCAGCTACTTGGGAGGCTAGGGCAGGAGATCGATTGAACCCAGGAGGCGGAGTATGCAGTGAGCCAAAATCACAACATTGCACTTCAGCCTAGGTGACAAGAGTGAAACTCCATCAAAAAAAAAAAATCCAGAAAGAAATAAAGAAGACTTTATATAATGCAATGAATGACACCCTTAACAACATCTTGATTAGAGAAGAAATTGCAGTGAGCAAGCCAGATAAGCTTTGTCTTTGTATAAACCTGTCTTTGTAGAGCTTACATTCCAGTGAGAAAGACCATGGGAAAGAATACATTGTGATTCAGGCTATGGGGGAAATAAACAGCATGAGGAGACTGAATATAACTGGGGAATAACCTTGTACAGTGAGTGGTCAGGGAAGGCCTCTCTGGGGAGGGGAGGTTAGAGCTGAGATGCAGGGAGAAGAATGAATCCCATGTACAAAGAGCTGGGAGAAAGGCATTCCAGGTATTGAAAATAAAAACACAAATGACTGGAAGAAAGCAAGAGCTCAACTTGTTCCAAACACAGAAAAAGGGCAGAGAGCAAAGGGGAGAAAAGCATGAGGTGGGGTTAGGGAAGTGAGTGAAATTGACTCTCATTAGATTTCTTTTGGTTGAGAAGAACAAAAACTTATCTGAACAAGCAAGAGGGAATTTTATACAGAGTGGAATCTTGGAGCAACCTCAGAACAAGGGCAAAGAACAGACTAGCCTCCAGGATCCAGAACTGGAAAGCCATAAGGAATAAAGGTCACTCTGTCAGCTTCCTGGGGTCACTGTGACCTCCCTGTATACCTGCTTCAAGTTCTCCTAGCAGCCAGGCATCTTCTGCCTGGAGTTTGCATGTGGCCAATATGGCCACACTATGCTCAGATTAATTTGCTGTGCTGAACACCAGTTGCAACTTCCTTCTATTAGTACATCCGATTGACTAGCTCATCACCTTGAGCCAGTCCACACCTGTAGTAGGTCACTGGCCAGCCTACACAAACAGCTTTCTGGGCACCATTTCTCCTCCAATTACACTTGACCCGTGAAACAGTGTCACTCAGCATAGAACATGACAGTAAACTGTAGAGATTTTACAGAAAAAAATTTCCCTGAAGATTGTGTGGATGAGTCCTGAAATACATATGATACATTAACTAGTATTTGCTTCTTTGATAGTCATGTTGTATGTTTACAGAATTTGCTTAGTTTTATGATTGATTTTTTTCCTTTAGATGGTCATTTTTTTCCCCATGAATTTTCTTGGGAAGTATCTGCTCAACTACAGGATTCCACTTATAGCTGAAATATGTCCACTGCCAATTCCTTCCTTCAGACAATTTTGTCATCGTCCAAAACTTCTAAGCACTAGCCCCAAAACATGTAGCTTACTAAAAAAAAAATAAATCCATTAAACCTGAAATCTTCCATTGAGACCCACAGAGCAGCTTTGCAAATGTGTGGCAGACATGAGGGCTCCCTTAAGCTCTAGCTATTTGTTACTTTAATGGAAAAGCCCTTTGAAGTGGATCAAAATGTGATTTGTCAGTGGAAGGATGATAAAACCCTCATGCTGGCAAAATATCAAAAACCAGGGCCTGAAATTGACTTCTTCATGTGAAATTTCTGTTTCATTTTCACTGTAGGGCAAGAAATACTTGGAGATTACTCGTCAAGCCTGTGTGCTCTCATCAGCTCCTTCCCCTCCCAACCTGACCAGGAGTGCCTTTTATAGTCCTCTGGAAGAATTGGCTAAGACAGCTGCTTCCTCAAGGGAGGATGCCACCGCTTCTGTGAGTCAGTCAATCAGTCTAGATATTGTCCTGGCCCAAATTTTCTGCTGGACCACACAGGAAGCAAGTAGTAGGGGTTGCAACTCACCTCCTGCTTTCTCTGAACCCTTTGCATATCAGACACCTGCTGGTATTCCTAGAAACCACCTATTTAATAGGCAAGCAAAGCACAATTGTCAGCTTGATTAAAGTGCCTAATGGAAATAATCATAGTGCTTGTAGTGCTTGATATCTGCATGGAACTTTATGGAGCATTTTTACAGGCATTATTATCTTTATAATGGACACCATGTAATTCAGCAGTTGCTCTATGCCAGACATCGTGTTAAATGGTTTATACATATAATTTCATTTAAGGATTTGGTATCCACAATGAGCTGCGAGATGTGGAAATGAGTCTTATTATCTCATCTATTTAATGTGGAAATTCAGGTTCAGCGAGGTTTTATGAATTGCTCAAAGTAACAGAATCAGTCCAAAATGAGTAATTCCTTGCCATTTATTCATCCATTTAAAACTTCTTTTATCAAACACTTATTGAATTCGTATGATGCACTAAGCATGTGCTCAGTGCCAAGGTTACTGAGATAGGCCAGATTTTGTTCAGGAACTACAAGCTGGTTCATTAGTTTTTCTTAAGAAATATTTAATGAGCACATAATAAATATCAGAACCCCTGGAAAGAACAATGAATAAGACAGTCTCTCTCCCTTGAAAAGCTAAGGAAAGTGGTTCTGAAATCATTGTACATAAAAATACCTGGGGAGCTTATTTAAAATGCAGATTACTGAATCCAACACCCAGAGCATATTTTAAACCAGTGTACCAGATGATTTCCATATGGTTCTCTACAGACCACACCTAGAGAAGCCTGCATGGATGAAACTAAGGAAGAGGCAATCTGAGTAGGGTGGGGAAGATGCTGCAAGCGGGTAAGTACCTGGGTGCTGGGTGCTGATTTAGCCCGGGTCCTCCCAGCTCTGGGTTAACTGGTAAGGTAAGGTGAACTGACGACTGAGGGATAGGTAGGAACTTTCTACTCCTAGGTGCGAGGTGGGGGTAGTACTGCAGTTAAAACCAGGCCAATTCAAGCTCTATTCCCATTTCATGGCAGAATGAGTCCTGAGGAGCATTAGTTTTCTCTTTAGGAAACTGACTCACATAGAAAACGTCTTTTGGAATTAGGCACAACTGTGTTCAACTAGCAACTCTACCATAAACTTCCTATGTGACGTGAGACAGTCTACTTAAATTCTAAGATCCTTAGTTTTATTATCTGTTAAATATTTTAGGAGATTTCTATAAGAATTAGACATACAATGGGCATTCAATAAATCACAGCTATTATTAATATTATTCCCTTAGAAATTGAACTATTTTGCCCTGATAAAAAAAGATTTTAAATAGTTGTAGTATTCCCCCATTTTGCCTTAAAGTAGATAATATAATAACGATAAGGCTGGACTTGTAATTAATCCGTAAGACCTCAAAAATGACTAATTTTCCTGCATTTGGTAGCCAAATGTTTTTATTAGTTGTCATATGGTGTTAAGTTAAACAAATTTGGCCTGAGAATGCCTAGTACCTTAGGTTCCTACAAAACAAACTGCTACCTAACTTAGCACCTAAACAAACTGAAAGTCTAACTCAGGAATTATTACAAGTAACAAGAGACTGAATCTCAGCCAATCACAGTAGCTGGGCTTCAGCCAGTCATGGGCTACCAATGCATCAGACCATGTCCAAATAAGGCAAGCACCCAGCTGCAGCTAAGCAAGCTGTTTGAGTACCTTCTTTTTCTGTCTATAAATGTTCCCTGACCTCCGTGCTGAGCGGAGTTCTCTAACTTCTGGTTCTCAGTGCTGCCCAGTTTGAGAATTGTTCTTTGCTCAATCAAACTCTGCTAAATTTAATTGCTCTAAAGTTAGGAATTTCATTTCCAAGAATTTTCAGCATACAGTGTAGATATGCACCACTATCTGTGAATGAGAATAATAATTAAAGCTTTGTTTGTAATATAAAAACTAGAAACTACCAAAATGTCAATCAATACAATTAAATATATTATGTTACATCCATATGGAATGGAAGCAAATACTAAATACCTGTTAAAAATGATAGGTAGAGTTATAGTTCTAACATAGAAAACTAATTGGAATACATTAAAAACTGTTTCTGAAGAGTAGTTAAAATTTGATCCCACTTGTGCAAAGGAACAAGTTTAGATCTATTGAGCAGAAACAACTACCTTTTCCTTAAATGATCTTCCCTTCTTTTTCCCAACACACAAATAGAAGACTACATTCCCCGGTCTATGTTTGTTGTTCTTACTTTGTGGTAGGAGCTGTTCAAAAGGTTTTATATGTATTATATCATTTAATCAACACAACAGCCCTACAAAGAACAAATTCTTATTATCTGCACTTTACAGATTAGGAATCTAAGGCACAGAAATGTTAAATAGTTTGCCCAAGGTCAAACGTACATGGTGTATTGAAATCATAGAGTTCTAGACAATTAAATGTGGAGTGGATGTGTGGTGCTCTAACCCCCAAACCTAGCTCATAAAAATTCTCCCCCACGCTCTCCTCCATAACCCCTCTCCACTGACCAACATAGAGATCACTATTCCAAAAACTTGGAATCCGTCTCTTAAAGGTGATACAGTGCCTCTATCTTCCTGAGTTCCTGCTTGACTATTCATGGCCCAACTGTGCTACATTCATGAGAAATAAATTTCTATAATTGGGAGCTATTAAATATTTGGGGTCTATTTGTTATAGGTGTTGAGTTATATTGGCTAACAAACATGTACGTGTTGCCAGGGACTAAAAGAAAACAAATATGTACATGTTGCCAGGAACCAAATAAGCTTTTGTCTGTTTTGTTCACTGCTATAATTCCAATACCATGAGTACTGCCCGGTACTTAGTAGGCATTCTGTAAATGTTTGTTGAATGAGTAAATAGGCTTTAAAATGTCTGGAAATGTGTGTGTGTGTGTGTGTGTGTGTATATGTATGTATACATATATGTGTGTGTATATGTGTGTGTGTGTATATATATGTGTGTATATATGTGTGTGTGTATATATGTATATATGTGTATATATGTGTGTGTGTGTATATATGTGTGTGTATATATATACACATTTCTAGACATTTGAAAGCCTATTTACTCATTCAACAAGCATTTACAGAATGCCTACTAAATACTGGGCAGTACTCATGGTATTGGAATTATAGCAGTGAACAAAACAGACAAAAGCTTATTTGGTTCCTGGCAACATGTACATATTTGTTTTCTTTTAGTCCCTGGTAACACCTACATATTTGTTAGCCAATATAACTCAACACCTATAACAAATAGACCTCAAATATTTAATAGCTCCAAATTACAGAAAAAAATATATATACACACACACACACATTTATATATATATATTATATATATCCATTTATATATTATATATATATATACACACACACACATATATATATATACACACACACAAAACTTTTTGAGAATGACTAACTCTGGGAAGTAAAAATAGTGGAGGGGAAACAGGAGGTACTTTTTTTTTTCCATAACCTTCCATAGAGTTTAATTTTACAAAACAGCATACATTAACTTTATAATAAAATGTCTTTAGAACCACATTAAGGATGATAGAAACAGCCTCTGACTCTCAGGGAATGACATCACAGAGGGGAACAACCCTGCTTTTGGTTGCTTAGAAGGAGACAGAATCTAGAGCTGACTAGATAACTCTTCTGACCCACTCACAGTTTTTAGGCTCTGGAGGAAATGCTGTCATGACTATCATTTTTTGTGTCAAAATCCATCTAGGTGGCATAATTGGCAGGAGTGTCTGTCACTCCAGCCGTGTCCCTGTGTACATAGATTGAAAATGATCACCTCCAGTGAAATCTTGGCACACATTTCAGCACCTCTCCTGCCACTCTGTGGAGGAACACAGTCTGAAAGTGAAACCTGTAGATGCCTATTACATGAAGCTTCGCATCAGAGGAAAGGGCACCAAGACAAATGATATTTTATTTTTTTCATATTTCTAGGGTCATATCTTCTTGACGTCAAGATAATTGTTTGAAAACTGAGAAATCCGATGTGGTTTCCTACGTGGTGCCAAGTATCTCATATTGGCTTTTTTTTTTCTGGATTGGTAAATATTTTGGTGAAATGTAGACACAACTGATCTGATAGTAACCTTTGCTCCAAGGAAGTACAAAATTTGAGTAATTTTCATAACTTTCATATTAAGACAAGCACTGGAATATGAACCAGAAGACTACATTCCTGCCACTTACAAATTGTGCAACCTTGGAATAGGAGTGTTCTTAAATCCCTGCTTAGTCTTCACAGCTCTAAAGATGTAACAGTGAGTAAATAACAAGAAAGCTCTTTGAAAAGTAAAAACGGGCTATAAAAATGAAAGCTTATTAAACACCCTCAGCTTGATTGAAAATTAAAAAGAACATGTGTTATTTCTTTTTATTGTAATAATAATATCCTAAGTTAGACTTTAAGCTCTATATAAAAGGTCAGTACTGAACTGGCTCACCATTGCTATCTCCAAACACAGAACAGTGTCTGACATATACAGGCTGTATCAGTCAGGGGTCAACCAGAGAAGCAGTACTACTGTGAGTCATGTAAAACAAAGCAGCTAGATCTTTCCTCTGCATCTGATGTGGGGCCTGAGATTGCAATAGGCAAGCTGGAACAGTAGTTGGGAAGAACAGCTGGATGCAAAGTGGGAGAGAACAAGGACAGACTAGAACCAATATCTGTCTCTCACTACATCCAACCCACAACACAGGTGACCTGCAAGAGAAGCTAATCCCCATTGACATAGAGCTAGAAAACAGAGTGACCAGAGCAGACAATCCAGCAAGAACTGGAGAAGCTGCAGATCCAGGTGCTATCCACCTGGCCACCCAGGTAGGCCAAGTAGATTAGTGACAGCATGCACAGGCTGCCATCATGCCTGGCACCATGCACCAAATTTCAGAGCATACAAAAATGGCTGGGCTTCTCTTCTGTTTCCCAAATCTTATGAAAATTTCTCTTGTGGACAACCCTCACCCTGAAACATACAGGAAAGTGAATTCTGGAAAACATATTTCCAGTTTAGTGAAGCTGACTTAATACAGAGTCACATATAGACACTTAATATGTTCTTCTTAAGTAAATATTTTTCAAATTACAAACTTTTATAAATATTTTAAAGTAAAAGTGAACATGTATGAGATTTATATGGATATGTGGAAGATGACACAATGTATAGTTATCACCAAGACTGGAGGCTGTCCACCTGAGGCAGGACACCTGCTGCTCGGTTGTCCTGTTGGCATCTTCTGAAGTGTGACTGGAGTGAAGAGCCATTATCCAAGGTGGTCGTCCAGTGACAAAATAGAGACATAAGAACATTTGGTAAGTTTCAAAATACCCTCAAAACTACAAGTAGAGGGGAAAATCCAATGAGGTTTCTACTTACCATCTCAGCAGGGGAGTCAGGCTCCACAGGCCTGGGTGCAAAGCACTCTATCATTTCCCATGTCTTACAACTTCCCTCATGTTGTGAATTTTTTTTCCTATTTTCCTGAAAATTCTCAAAATGAAAAACAATGGGATTTAGCTTGATTTGAGGTTCAGGAAATAAAAGGAAGGTTGGGAGCAATCAACTTTTCATTCAGTCTAATATCTTTTACTCTTCACTATCATTACATTATTTTTTAGACTTATATACAGTTCATGGAGATTTTCTTATTCCTTTTAGGTTCTGACCTGACTTTTCATTCCATGATGGGTAATCCATCAAGAAACCTAATTAAATACAAAATATAAAATAAATTTATTCCATTAGCCCATAGGGTAGGTCACCATCTTAAATAAATTCTGGGCTGAATGTGACAGCTTACACTTGCAATCCCAACAGTTTGGGAGATTGAAGTGGGAGGATCACTTGAGGACAGGAATTCAAGAGCAACCTGGGAACCTTAGTGAGACCTTATCTCTGTAAAAAGAATTTTAAAATTAGCCAGACATGGTGGTGCACTCCTGTAATTCCAGCTACTCTGGAGGCTGCAGTGGGAGGATTGCTTGAGACCAGGAACTGCAGTGAGCTATGATTGTGCCACTTCACCCCAGCCTGGGCAACAGAGTGATACCCTGACTCCATTTTTTAAAAAATGAAATAAAATTCTGTACTTTAAACATTCCTAAGATTGTGACCACAATTAATTGATTTTGTTACACAAGATGCTTTTAACTTACTGTATATATGAAAATGGAATTTGGCTGGAAACGTCTTAAACAAATATTATTGGCTCTTTGTTGTGTGCAGGTATATGCTAAATGTTGTTATATTATTTAATCCCATAATAGCTCTGTGAGATTGCTATTACTATTTCTGTTTTGTAGATGAAAACTTCTGATAGACTTCCAATGATTTGCCCCAAAACACTTAACTCACTAGTAGGCAAATCAGAATTTGTACCTATCTCTGACTCATGCTAACATGCATATTTCTTTCACTGAACCACATTGCTTTAGAGAAGAAATATTTTATAAATATTCAAGAATAATATATTACATTTATTCACCTAATACATTATTTTATTAAAATGCAATATACATGACTTATTTTATATGAGAAACATCACAGTTTCCCAAATCAAGGCCTCCAAATTTCTTCTTCCCAAATTCTATATAAAACTGTAGGTAGGACTCACACAACCTTCACTGGTGAGCAGGTGTTTTTCCAAGGCTGTTGGAGAGAATTGGCTTCTCTCCCTATGGATGTGAGATGTTCATGGAAAAGATAAGAAAGACACCAAGGGCTCCTCTGTACACCTGTGGTTAAGTGTGTAAAAATGACACTTTCCTCCTCTGTAAGTTGCATTTCATGTCAGCAGCAGGATATTCTGGGCAAGAGGGCTTTGGGATCACTCTGCCTCTTGCTTTGTTCCTGACAGCAAACAGGTTTGTGACAATCCCTCGGAAATGTGGAGGCCATGGAGTCCCATTCTCTAGGAAAGCTATTCCCAGGAGGAGCTCAGACACAGCCCCAGCAGGGCTCTCCACATGCCCATTACCTTCCCGCAGCCTTCAGCCTTCCACCTCCCCTGCAGCCTAAGAAATATCACAAAGCCTGTCTTAAACAAAAAGAAATCATTAGACATTTGATTCTGGAATCCTTTTTACAAATGAGAATTGCATTCAGAACCAAAAATATCCTTTTTACAACAAGCTAGTCTTTCTGGTGAATTTAACGCCATATCATTATTCAGAGTGGCCATATACCAGTGACGGAGGCATCTATAGGTGTAATTGAGATGTCTCTCAGCTTCTTTTGTTTAGAAAGACGTTATCATATCCCAGGGAGGCTGTGAATGAACAGATTCACCTTAACTTCCACAAGCTTTGAACAGAGTATCAGAAGCAGTCCCCTGTTTGAAAATGGGTTAAAGTCTCCCAAATTCGTAAGTCAAATTGATAGATTTTTCACTAAAAACCATTGCTAATATTGGTCTTTTTCTCAGACCAGTCCACAGTTCTGATCTAAAATGTGAGTAAGAACACTCCATTAGGTTCTGTAACAAGATTCATTCGGCATTCCAACCTGGGCTTGAGAGCACACCTCCACTGACAAACACAGCCCTGGCAGGGAGAGCTGGTCCTCCCACTCTCCAAAACTGTTGCAGGGCAAGTGGATTTACCCCATTTTCAGGTTGTGCTTCCTAGTGTTTGTTAAGACTATCAGAGGGTTAGGAGACAGGAAACTCAGGTGGGCTAGGACAGAAAGATGGGATTATGTATACACAAAGCAAGAGAGCAGAAGCTGGGAAAAGATTGAGGGTAATGGTCTTCATTCAGCAACATTATGGAATTTACCCTCCCTTCCTCTCATTGCTGGTCTTCCCCTCTCCCATGGTTTTGATGTGACCAGCTTTAGAGTAATAATACAGGAACACTGGGGTGAGAAAGAAATGGCAGCCACAGGGCAAAGTCTAGGAACCCAGCGAGTGCTAGATCAGTCATCCTAAGTGTTAGAGTGTATAAGAATTACCTAGGATGTTTATAGAAATTGCAGATGAGGCCTGGAGTAGCAGCTCATGCCTACAGTCCCAGCACTTTGAGAGGCCTAGGCAGGAGGATTGCTTAAGCCCAGGAGTTTAAGGCTGCAGTGAGCAAAGATCATGCCACTACATACCAGCCTAGGCGACAGAGCGTGACTCTTTCTCTAAAAAAAAACAAAAATAAACCAAAACATGTGGAGTCCAAAGTCCGAGTCATTAGCTCTGAAGCTCAGGCAGCCCAGGAGATTCTGAAGCAGACCACAGTTTGAGAAACAACCATTATAAAAGTGGAAAAGGAAAGAAATAAACTAGCATTTATCAAATGCCTGTGCTTGATATTTAGAACACACACAACATGAGGGATGTAAATGAAATGCAACTTTACTTTAATTACCCACTTTCTAAGATTTGGTTAATGAGAAAGGCTTTCCTCTATTTCAAGTCGGGGAGGACAGTTGATTTTTCTCATTCCCAGGAAGATTTCCCCACTGCACCTCCACCAATTTGTGAACACCAACTTGGGTTTTCCATACTCCTCAGACCCTAATGCATATTCAGATCACTTGGAGATCTTGTTAAAATGCAGATGATTCAATAGATCTGGGTGGGGCCTTAGTTTCAGCATTTCTAACAAGCCCTAAAGTGATGCTCTTGCTACTGGTCCTGGGACCACACTTTGAGCAGCAAGAGGGTCGGCTCATCTCCTCTCTCTGCCCAAAGAGAGAAGAGATCAAAGAGTGTAAGAAATGTGTGACTTGGACTAGTATGATTGTGAGTTGTCTTTAGGCCTTCGGGACCTGGCAGGGGTTTAAAGAAAACTATCTTGCAGGGGCTCTCCTGGGCTTTTCAGAGATCTGTATCATTGGAGCCCTCTGTCCTGCAGTTACCCTAACTGAGCTTGTGAGTCTGTCTTCTGGGTTATTATTTGATTTTCCTTCACCAACCCTTGAGAACCTCAGAACTTGGTTTCTTGCTGCTGGGGTCTCTTTGGCCCTCTGGATGCTCATACTGATCATGACTAAAAACTTCTCTCTCTCTCTCTCAATGCCCTTGGTCCATGAAAAACTCTAGCACTACCTTTTCTTTGATAAACCTTGGGAATTCAGGCTAATCCCTCAGCAACAGAAACTTGCCTGGCTATGCCACCAAAGAAAGCAGTTAGCCAGTCCATCTCTGTCCACTCAACTCCCAGAGGTAGGGGGCACACGCAGAGCTCTCTGAGTCATACACTTGAAATCTCTCTTTCAGGTCTTGAAGTTAAGCTATAATCCCCATATATCCTCCTTTTCAGAGATTAACAAAGAGATAGGACTCAGAATACAGTTTTCTCCAAAGATTCCTGCTCCAATAAATTGCTACATTATTTGGTGACAGATAAATGATGATGCTTTTTTTTTTTTTAAGCAAGGGGATAACTAAATTGAAGATGGTGATTATCTCTAATTGGGCCACAGGTTTAGCTTCAATAGTTTTATAAATATTCTAGTTCTCACCTGGGGAGTTCACATAAGTGCTTGTTTTATTATCATGCATTGTAACCTACATTTATTTTTCTCTTTTAATCATTACATGATAAAAAGGAATTTTAAGTAGATAAGTGAGTAAGTTAACCAATATGTACAAACCACCCTAACACTTAATGGTGCAAACAGTGATTTATTATTGCTTGGATTGTGTCTGCTCTATGTGGTGCACTCAGTGGGTGGAGGGGCTGAGCATGTCTCCAGTTGTGGTGCTGACTCTTAGCTGGGGCATTTTGGTTCTCCCTCACATGCCATCTCCTTCTCCATGATTTATGATCTTCAAGAGCTTTTCCTCGTGACCTTCCTCTTCAGCAGGATGGCCTAGAGTTCCTTACAGCATCGAGGCTGAGATCCAAAACAGCAAAAGCAGACACTGCCAGGCCTCTTAATGGCAAGGCCGTAAAGCAGCAGAGCTTCACTTCTGCCACTTCCTATTGGCTAAAGCCTGTCACAAAGCCTGTCAAGATTTAGAAAAACAGAGATAGAACCCACCTCCTGATAGAAAAAAGCAGCACATGCACAAAGGAAGGAGAGGATCTGACAGCTATCTTTGAAGAGTATCTGCCCCATTAAGCCATGGAATATTTTCCACATAAAAGAAAGGACTAAGATCTGGATTGTAGAAACTGATCTATAGACAAGAATCTGAACTTAAGAGAATTTGACCAATTCCATCTGTTCAAACTGTTATCACTCACACATATTTCTGTAAGGTATTCGCTCTCACATGTCAGCATCAATAAAGATCTCATGAAAAATAAAGAAAGGGTCTTAATTCAGAAAGGATGAAACATGTGCAAAAACAGTTGTGCCATCAAATTATTTGTACCTAGCAAACATTCTCCAACAAAATAAATATTTGTAAGGAGGAATGCTTGACTACAAAACTATTTACAAACATGAAAGTTAAACAATAGTTAATTCTAACTGATGTCAACTTAAGAAAGTGAAAACGTCTTCTGCCCTGGGTTTTCCATTTTACTGCCCTGTAACTGTTAATGGAATCGCTCTTTCCCCATCAGGGAAGATCAGATTCTCTAAACGTAGTAATAATTCTTTCTTTCTTGCTCTTATCAAGTATTCCTTCATTGTATGTCTCACATTTACCCCTCCTCTTCAACTCCTTAACCACAATATAGCTCAGATTTTCACAGCATTAAAACAAAAGGACTACAGTTTCCTTCTGTCTCTGAGTTCATGCCCACTCCCAGCCCAGTACACCTGAGCAATGGCATTCCAAAAATAGGTCTCATCTTCCCATGCTCCCACTCAAAAACTTCAGTGGCTCTTCACTCTCTCCACTGCCCTGGTCGGGGCTGGGAGGATGGTTTTCACATGCCATGAAGGGATTTTTTTTTTTCTTTTTCAAAAACTTGATGCCTTTCTTTGGAACTTCTTACTAGACAGCTGCCTGTGTCTGCCTTCTCCCCGCCTCCCAAAACACACTCGCGTGCACTCAAGAAAAGAGGATAATAATCACTGGTCAGAGTGTATCACATCCCCAGGTACTGGCCTAGCAAAAAGAAAAAAAAAAGGTTGAGAACTACTGGACTATAAAATAATGTCCAAATTCCTTGTCAGGTACTTGAACTCATATCCAATCTATTTATCTTCTTTATATTTGTTTCCACCAAGCCTGACTGAAAACCAGTTACTACTAGAACCAGGATAAAAACAGTTAGGGAACTCAGTCCCCACTATCGCAAAGTTTACGGCATAACGGGAGAGAAAAACACAACATATTCAGAACATGAAGGCAGAAAGCCAGGGTGCCAAAGGCAGCGAGGGAATGCAGGCTCATGGTTCCAGAGCAGAAAGGAGAGCGCTGGCCTCCTCAGTCATCCTGGATTAAGAAGAAGAGTTTCTCCACTTGGGTGTCATATAATAACTTCCTCTCTATGGAAATGTTATACAAGCAACGGCTTATTCTCTTATTCCTAGTCTCACCTCATGCCAAACAAGGGTGTGGGCTAAACAGCAGGCTCAGGATCCAAGACAACATAACAATTTTCTGACAGATCCTGAAAACAAGTAAGATATATTCTGGTAGAGTTTGCTAACCACCCAAGGTGTCTAAAATGGGAAAGTAAACAAAATAAAACAAAAAAAGGAGAGACTGTGGGGATGTGTCATTCATTCATATTTTGTAAGTTGCCCTACTGTTTGTTTTGTCAGCTATTTTTAATAATAATAAGCAAAACAGAAAAACAGAGTCACAAATAGAAGATGCATATTTAGGGTCTTTAGCTAAGGAACAGGAGATGACAAAGTAAGAAACAAGGTTAGATTCTCCTGAAACCCAGAAAGGGTTGACTCATACAAGGGCCTCATTGTGTACCTCTCTGACTTCCACCAGAGGGAGCGTGTTCTGTGCGAGTGAGCACGTCTGCGTTTGCTAATTATCCTCACAGGACAGCCAGCAGGGCCTGGAAGGTGGAAAGAACACAGGCTGGGGGATGGGCAAAGCCAGCTTTGATCCTGGTTTCATCACTTTCTTGCAACATAAACCTCAGTTTCCTCAGTCAAGTGAAACTTTCTTTCCTCTCTGGAAATGAAAAGATAAAACTTTCCTTGCAGATAATTTGGTGAAAATTAAGAGATGATCAGTGTGAAGAGACTGGCTCACAGTGGACACTCAATAACTTGCAGCTATTATTAATATTACTTTTGCTAACCCTAAGCCAAGGCCACCACTATTTAACCCATAACCACATGCCCCAGTGAAAAAGCACAGTGAGACCACCAGCGTTAGCAAATCTTCCCAACAACTCAAGAAACCATGAAAACTCATGAGCTGTAGGAGGGTAGGCAAATACTAACTTCTTTAAGTTTTTTCCTCATACACATTGGGATAATAACATCAAACTTCTAAGGATTAAGAGAAATTATTTTAGAGTTCAGGTCAGGTTAGAACCTGGCACATAAGAATTGCTCAATAAATGGTAAATGTTGTCATTACCATTCCTCTTTTCCACATTTTGAAAGTGAGAATAGATTGACGTTGTTCTTTTCAAGAGTCTGAATTTTCAGACATCCTCTCTAACAAATGATGTCACCCCCTGTCTCCTATGAGCACAGATGGAATTAAGACCCCACCTTTGGATGTTCCTTTTCAGATCTTCTTTTTCCTTTCCTTACTTTGTTTTCCTTTGAAAGTGGGTATTAATGTTTTTACAAAGGGTGCTACTAGTTTATCCATTTTACCTATTTTAAGGCACTGTTGGGTGGGGAGATGGTAACGTGAGCACAAATAAATTACATCACTATCATTTTCTCCTACATTGACCATGGTTAAGGTTTTAGTCATGTGCAAGTGACTAAAAATTACATGATATGTGTTTTGACCATCCATCCTTCTTACTGTAGTTCAGCTCCCTGAATTTCAGAAGAAATGGGCCACTTAACAAGCCTCATCCAATGGACTTCAGAGTCATTTCACCTTCACAAATCCTAGGAATTTCTATATGATAAAACTAGATTATGCAGAAGGTGTAATACTTGAGGATGAGGCATATTTCCTGCAAATATTTAAGCACTGGGAGACTCATAATAGGCAAACACCTTACTCTACTAATAATTAGGAGGAATATAAGAAGAGGGTGCTTTGGTGTTTGAAGCATCTAAGCCTCGGTTTCTTATTTTACACTTTCGCTTGGAGGGCAGATTGTACTGAGTCAACATGAAGTGACTTCAGCTGAAGGAACACTGGGATGTTCACAGTGTGCCTATAAACATTTTTAAAAACATTATTCAACTTTGATTCTGCCCTTACAGAGAGCCTACACTACACCAGGCACTGGATTGGGCACTGTGACACAGCTGATTAAAATAAACCCTTATGATATTTCCCTGTTGCTAAACTTCCAGAGTATTGGCTGGCAATTTTTGGCCAAACTTCAAGCCTGATATATTCTTCTTTATTTGTCAATCTACTCTTTTGGTAATGTGGTAAAGAATCAAGTGTTTCTCTTCAGCAGCAATCATCAGATAATTGCTCACTTTATTTAGTTGATGTGGACACAGCCAATCTATGTCATTCTGGTCAAAACAATACGTTTGTCCTAACAGTAGTGCTTTTTTTTTTTTTTCTTACTATGAATTAAGCACACGAGGCCCTCAACAGAACCTGCATTAGACATAGCACCTGGTGGACAAAATATCCCTAATAAGCATTCACTTGATTACATTCAGGCTTTACTTTTGTTATCCAGAAAAGCGCTATTTCACCTTTATAGATTTGGATTTGGTTATGTACTTTAAAAGCTTCAGGTAAAACAATGAGTATATTCCTTTGCGAGAGCTGTCACAGTAAAACCAGAAGGCTGAAGGATACCCATAGCATAGCCTGGATTGTGGATCCAAATTGACCAGTGCTGTGGTCTTCGCCGGGTCATTTATCAGCTGTACAACAGTAGGCAAATTGTTTAATCTGCATGTCTCCTTCCTAATATGAGCATTTAGAACAATAACTCCAACTTGATGAGGTTATTTTTAAGATTAAATAATATAATAAATGTAAAGCACATGACATATATCAGATGTTTAATAAATGTTTATTTCCTTTTTTTTCTTCTCCCCTAGCAAAAATTTAACTTTGCCTTGAAGTTTGCCAAATAAGGAGAAGGCCCCCAAAGTTGCTTGCTCTTGCAAGGATTGCAGACTCTCATATTCACCCAAGTAGTTGAGAAGTGTCAGGCACGTTCCAAACTCCAAAGGAAATTAAATGCTCTTCCCCTGCCACCCACTCTGTCCCCTAGGGACCCTAAGCACATTAAAATAACATTAAGGCAATGATTTAAGCTGAAAATTGGGCTGACAGGGAAAGCACTAGGCCCCACTCCTCAGAAGCTTAGCTATACCTATGGGTACAACAGGGTGGCTCCCCTGGCTGGCTGACGTCAGAGTAATTTAAAGTTGTTTTTACCCCTGGCATCTGTGGGAAGGAAAGGGAGGGGTGCGGAGCGCAGGAGCCTCTGGTTCTTTAAAAAAGCCTGCTGGGGACCCCTAGTGGCCACCAGCTATCATAGGTTTCTCTGCAAAAGGAAAGCATGAGGCCTCAGAAAAACTACCTGGGCTTCAATTATATTTGTCTTCGTTCTCTCCTCAGTGATCCAAGTTTTTCTCGGAAGTTAGTGGTTAGAAGGTAACCACTTTGTAACAGGCCTGTACAGCTCTCAAGTTTAGAAATTGGAGTTACGGGTGGCACAGACATCAAAATGATGGCATCAAATTGGAGGAGAGCTCTGAAATCCTCTTTTAATCCTCACCAGGAAAGCAGAAGGCAGAGCAAGCTGGCTGAAGACTGACAGAGAAGCATTTGCGTGTCCTCCACGAGCCCTGATTTTCATGGGAACAGCTGTCTCGGTGACTGCATACAAGGGCCCACTTCTTAGATCCGTTCCCAGAAACGCAAGAGAAAAAGTAGAAAAATAAGTCAAGGCCGTCCTGCTCATAAACAAATGTCAGACTCTTGTAGCTGGTGTGTTTCTGCTTCCTGAGTCTTTATTTCCCAAACTCTAGTGAACGTAAGCAATAAAGCTATATCATGCTGGGGAATAAATAATAAATGACTCAGCCTCGACTCCAGGCATGTGTAGAGAATAGATATGGACCCAACAGGGATTTATATACACAAAACACCACGACACTCCTGGTGAGAAACTTTTCCTTTTCAGGAGAAACTGAGAAAACACAAGTTTGTTTCAAAGCGGAACAGGGGGTGATTTTGGAAAAACACAGTTTTAGTCATTCAGACTCATCTTCAACTCAGCCCTCCAAGCTTCAGTTCTTTCCTTGCAATGATAAGGCCGGAAGCTAACTCCTCCTTCGGCAATTAGAGAAGAGAGTGCAACACCGGGATTGACGTCCACTAACCGATGAGGCACCAGCAGCTTCAGCATAGCCTAGAGACAGCAACCCTAGGCATAGCTATTAAGGACCCACCTTCAGAAATTTGCAATCTTGGTGGTGTTACATTACATAAGCAGGAGACCCTTGGCCTGGGACTGTCTCATACTTTGAGGTCCTGCATAACAAACGGCAGCAGACGCCTTAACATGCTGTGGCCCAATAAGGCAAACGCCTAGTGGAAGCCAATCAGATGATGTTTTCTATTTTTCTTCTGTGTTCATCCTGTAAAAGTTTACTGCTCACACTGCTGGGCGGAGCTCCCTAAAACCTCTTCTGGTTCTGAGTGTTGCTCAATTCACGAGTTGTTCTTTGATCAAACAAAGTCTGTGAAACAAATTTGTGTACAATTTTTCTTTGACAGTATCTCTGGCTTCCCGGCTGATGGTCCTGCCTTAGTGGTCACTGGAGATAGAGCTATTACTTTTGGCATTCGATATGACAGGAAGCATCACCCCAGGCAGCCAGAACAGAAAAGGAAAATGGCAGACAGCACAGGTTTCCAAGGGCTAGCTTATCATTCATGAATCCCTTAAGCATGCTTTTTGTAGTGGGTTAAGTGGTTACACTCCAAAAAGATATGTCTATGTCCAATCCCCTAAAACCCATGAACATGATCTTATTTGGAAAAAGGGATTTTGCTGATGTCATTAAATTAAAGGTCTTGAGATGAGATCATTCTGGATTATCCAGGTGAGCCCTAAACTCAATGACAAGTATCCTTATAAAAAACAGGGACCAGCCTGACCAACATGGAGAAGCCCCATCTCTACTAAAAACACAAAATTAGCCTGGCCTGGTGGCACAGGCCTGTAATCCAAATTACTCAGGAGGCTGAGGCAAGAGAATCTCTTGAATCCGGTAATTGGAAGTTGCGGTGAGCCGAGATCACACCATTGCACTCCAGCCTGGGCAACAAGAAAAAAAAAAAAAAGGTACAGGGGTGAGATATAGAGAAGCAGATATCAAAGTCATATGGAGACTGAGGTAAGTATTGGAATTACACAGCCACAAACCAAGGAATGCCTGGAGCCACCAGAAGCTGGAAGAGGCAAGAAAGGATTTTTCGCTAATAGTCTGTGGAGGGGACATTGAACTGCTTATACCTCAGCTTGACTTCTGGCCTCCAGAACTGTAACAGAATAAGTTTCTGTTGTTTTCCATCACCCAGATTATGATAATTTTTAAGGCAGCCCTAGGAAATTAATATACTTTCAAAAAAATTGACTGAACACATTCTCCAGGCCAAACACTGTGCCAGACGCCAATGATAAAGCAGTAAACCAAACAAAGTCCCTACTATCATGGAGCTTATTTTACAAAGAAGAAAGAGATTATACACTGGGAAATAGACAAATTTTTTGAGAGGGAAAAGTCCTGCAAATAAATATGTCAAACATGGCCCTGTGGTGAAGATCATATACCTAGAAAACTGTAAAGACTCCTCCAAAAGACACCGAAATTTGATAAATGAATTCAGCAAAGTCTCAGGTTACAAAACCAATGTACAGAAATCAGTATCACTGCTATACCCTAACAAAGACCAAGCTGAAAATATAATTAAAAACTCAATCTCTTTTACAATAGCTGCAAAAAAAAAAAAAAAAAAAAAAACTAGGAATATACTTAACCAAGGAGGTGAAAGACCTCCTAGTACAAGGAGAACTACAAAACACTGCTGAAAGAAATCATGGATGACACAGATAAATGGAAACACATCCCATGTTCACAGAATGGAAGAACCAATATTATGTAAATGACCATACTGCCCAAAGCAATATACAGATTCAATGCAATTTCTATCAAAATATCAACATCATTTCTCACAGAACTAAAAATAAAAATCCTAAAATTTGTATACAACCAAAAAAGAGCCCTAATATCCAAAGCAATTCTAAACAAAAAGAACAAATTTGAAGGCATCACATCACCTGACTTCAAGCTATACTACAAAGCTATAGTTACCAAAGAGCAGATATTGGTATAAAAGTAGATACATAGAACAATGGAACAGAATGGTGAACCCAGAAAGAAAGACAAATAGTTGCAACCAACTGATCTTTGACAAAGCAGACAAAAACATAAATTGAAGAAAGGACACCCTATGTAATAAATGGTACTAGGAAAACTGAAGAGCCACATGTAGAAGAATGAATGAAACTGGATCCCTCGCACCGTGTAAAAAAATCAACTCAAGATAGATCAAAGACTTAAATCTAAGACCTGAAATCATAAAATTTCTAGAAGAAAACCTAGGAAAAACTTTCTTCTGGATATCGACCTAGACAAAAGATTAATATCCAGAATTTACAAGAAACTCAAACAAATCAGCATGAGTAAAACTAATAATCCCATCAAAAAGTAGGCAAATGACATGAATAGATATTTCTTAAAAGAAGACATATAGATGGCCAACAAACATGAAAACCTGTCCAATATCACTAATCATCAGGGAAACACAAATTAAAACCACAATGAAATACCACCTTACCCCTGCCAGAATGGCCACTATTAAAAAGTCAAAAAACAATAGATGCTGGTGTGAATGTGGTAAAAAGGGAGCATATTTACACTGCTGGTGGGAATGTAAATTAGTACAACCTCTATAGAAAATAGAATGGAGATTTCTTAAAGAACTAAAAGTAGATCTACCATTCAATCGAGAAATCCCACTACTGGGTATCTACTCAAAGGAAAAGGAGTCATTATATAAAAAAAAACAAAAAAAACAAACAAAACAAAACAAAACAAAAAAAAAACACTTGCAGGCATGTTTATTGTAGCACAATTCATGATTGCAAACATACAAAATCAACATAAGTGCCCATCAACTTATGAAAGGATAAAGAATATGTGGTATATATACACCACAGAATACTACTCAGCCATTAAAAAAAGAACAAAACAATGTCTTTTGCAGAAACTTGATGGAACTGGAAGCCACTATTCTAAGTGAAGTAACTCAGGAATAGAAAACCAAAAACTGTATGTTCTCACTTATAAGTGAGAGATAAACTATGGGCACACGAAGGTATACAGAGTGGAATAAGGAACTCTGGAGACTCAGAACGGGAAGGGTGGGAGGAGGGTAAGGAATTTAAAAAACTGCATGTTGGGTACAATATACATTACTCAGGTGACAGGTGCACTAAAATCTCAGACTTCAGCACTACACAATTCATCCACAGAACCAAAAACCTCCTGTATCCCAAAGGCTATTGAAATTTAAAAATTTTAAATAGAAGCACTTATCAATATTTAAAACATAATTGAGGGATGCAACTCCAGACAGGATGATTAGGCAAGAGTAGGTGACAATTTAGCTGACTCCATCCAGAAATATCCAGAAAATTTTGAGAAGAACCTTAGGGGCATTGGACTTTTTCAAGAGATCAGGGTAAAGCCAGAAAAAAAAAAAAATGATATTTTGCAGCCATTACTATATACCTTTAAAATCCCCAAAATTGTTTCTCAAGCTATACTCCTTGGAACCCTGAGGTGCTCCACTAAAACCTGTGCATGAGTCACACACAGCTGGAGGGGGACTGGAGGAGACTGAGGCAGGGTTCTTTGTCCCTGAAATCTCTGTTAATCAGAGCAGCTATATGCCCTCCAACTTTCTGTATTATAGCTTCCATGTAAGCTTTTGCTTAAGAAACTGTTTTGCAGATGAGAAAATTTGAAAACCACTGCCCTAAGTTGATGTAGCCTAGGAAATGTGAAATTAAACTAACCTAGAGATGGTTTTATCCAGGGCCTTCTACGTTTCAAAGTACAGCCATTAGTTCATCAGGATGTACATAGACTAAACAAGGACATAGAATGTTTTCTCCTTCCTCCTGGATTCCTGTCTCCCTTTAATTGAGAGTCATTCCTTGAGGAAGGAGGCTTTACTTAACTGAAAGATATATATTGATCATCTGAATTATTTTTTAACTCATTATACAATAGTTCAGGTTTTCACACTTTTCCTAAATATTTTTTAAGAATCCCTACCCCGTGTAACATGCTACAGTTGCTTCACAGCAGTGCTAAAATAAAGTCAAGGAGGCAGCCAAATAGAACTTCTTGTTAGCTGGTGATATGGTTTGGATGTTTGTCCCCTCAAAATCTCATGTTGAAATGATGCCCAGTGTTGGAGGTGGGGCCTGGTAGGAGGAGATTGGATCATGGGAGCAGATCCTTCATGAATGGTTTAGCACCATCCCCTTGGTGATGAGTGAGTTCTTACTCAGTTGGTTCATGTGAGACCTGATGGTTTAAAAGACTCTGGGACCTCCCCCTTCTCTCTCTCTTGCTCCCACTCTCACCATGTGATGTCAGCTGCTCTCCGTTTGTCTTCTGCCATGATTGTAAGCTTCCTAAGACCCTCACTAGAAACGGATTCTGGAGCCATGCTTGTACAGTCTGCAGAACTGTGAGCCAATTAAATCTCTTTTCTTTACAAGTTACCTAGTTTCAGATATTCCTTTATAGCAATGCAGAAGCTGACTAACACAGAAAATTAGTACTGAGGAGAGGGATATTGCTATAAAGATACCTGAAAATGTGGAAGTGGCTTTTAGTAACGGGCAGAGGTTGGAAGAATTTGAAGGACTCAGAAGACAGGAAGATGAAGGAAAGTTTGGAACATCTTAGAAAGTTGTTAAGTGGTTGTGACCAAAATGCTGATCAAAATATGGAGTGAATATGAGCCTGATGAAGTGAGGAAGATGGGAATGAGGAACTTATTGGGAACTGGAGTTAAGGTCACCCATGTTACACCCTAGCAAAGAATGTGGTTGGGTTGGATTTGAAACTAGGCCTCATAAAACTTAAAAAATTAGCACCAGGTGGCCCTAGATAGGGTCCCACCCTGCCTCGATAGGGTCCCACCCTGATAGGGTCCCACCCTGCCAATTCTAGGAAACAACCTCATGGGGTCCCACCCTGCCAATTCCGGGGGTCCCACCCTGCCTCGAAGTTCCCAGAATCAACAACTCCAGGAAAGAACCTCATAAGGTCCTGCTCTAACCAATTAGAACAAGACACCTTGCTCAGGCCATAGCTAGACCCAATTATTTTGCGCCTTAAGCTTTGTTTGAATTTCGCGCCATAAGCTGTGTTTGAACTTGTGTTTGCCTATATAAACAGCCTGTAACAAGCAGTCAGGGTCCCAGGGCCAACTTAGAGCTTGGGACCCTAGCGCGCTAGTAATAAATAACTCTCTGCTGTGA
>NC_037672.1:97559983-97578222 GCF_003255815.1 Theropithecus gelada | reverse complement strand
TAAAAAATTAGCACCAGGTGGCCCTAGATAGGGTCCCACCCTGCCTCGATAGGGTCCCACCCTGATAGGGTCCCACCCTGCCAATTCTGGGAAACAACCTCATGGGGTCCCACCCTGCCAATTCCGGGGGTCCCACCCTGCCTCGAAGTTCCCAGAATCAACAACTCCAGGAAAGAACCTCATAAGGTCCTGCTCTAACCAATTAGAACAAGACACCTTGCTCAGGCCATAGCTAGACCCAATTATTTTGCGCCTTAAGCTTTGTTTGAATTTCGCACCATAAGCTGTGTTTGAACTTGTGTTTGCCTATATAAACAGCCTGTAACAAGCAGTCAGGGTCCCAGGGCCAACTTAGAGCTTGGGACCCTAGCGCGCTAGTAATAAATAACTCTCTGCTGTGAACCTCGTGTCGGTGATCCTTCGCGGCGACCCCTGCCCAGGAGGGAATCGAGAGTTCGGTTCCAACAGATTCATGACCTAGAGATCTGTGGAAGTTTGAATTTAAGAGTGATGACCTAAGATATTTGGCAGAAGAAATTTATAAGAAGCAAAGTGGTCCAAGATGTGGCCTGGATGATTGCAACAACCTATGATTAGATACAGGAGTGAAGAAATGATTTAAAGTTGGAATTTATAATGAAAAGGGAAGCAGAGCAAAAAAAATGGAAAAATTTGCCTCCTGGCCATTTGGTAAAGAAAGCAAAAGCATTTTCAGGAGAGGAATCCAAGCAGGCTATGTTGTACAGATTAGTATGACTGAAAGGGAGGCCAAGTGCTAATAATATCCAAGACAATGAATGAAGGGCTTTGAAGCCATTTCAGAAGTTTTCAGGGCAGCCTCCCCTCACAAGCCCAGAGGCCTAGGAGGAAAGAATGATGTTGGTGGCCAGACCCAGGGCCCCACTGCCCTGTGCAGCCTTGGGACACTGCATCCCGCATTCTGACTACTATAGTTTCAGCTTCAGCTCAAAGAGGCCCAGATCCAGCTTGGACCATGACTCTGGAGGGTGCAAGCCATAAGCCTTGGTAGCTGCCATGTGGTGTTAAGCTTTCCGATGCTCAGAATGCAAGCATGAAGGAGGCTTGGTGGCTTCCACCTAGATTTCAGAAGATGTATGGAAAAGCCTGGGTGCCCGGCAGAAGCCTGTCGTAGAAGTGGAGCCCTCACAGAGAAGCACTATTAGGGCAATACTGAGGGGAAGTATGGGTTTGGAGCCCCCACACAGCATCCCCACTGGGGCACTGCCTAGTGGAGTTGCAGAATGGTAGATTCACTGGCAGCTTGCACCTTTTACCTAGAAAAGCTACAATCTCTCAACTCCAACCTGTGAGACCAGCCACATGGCCTGCACCCTGCAAAACCACAGCAGCGGGTCTGCCCAGAACCCTGAGATCCCACACCTCACACGAAGATGTGGGACATGAAGTCCAGAATTATGTTAAAGCTCTAAAATGTAATGCCTGCACTGCTGGATTTCTGACTTGGTTGGGCCCTATTATCCCTTCTTTTGGCCAATTTCTTCCTTTTGGAATGTATACCCAATGCCTCTACCACCATTGTATCTTGGAAGTACATAACTTGTTTTTTATCTGATAGGCACATAGTTGAAAGAACTTCATCTCCAGATAAGATTTGGAACTTGAGACTTGAGACTTGGGACTTTTTAGTAAGGCTGGAATGAGTTAAGAATTTGGGGAACTGTCATGAATGCATGACTGTATTTCAAAATGTGAAAAGGTCATGAGATTTGGGGGACCCTCACCAGAAGCAGAATATCCTCAAGTATTTCTTTATAGTGATACAAAAACTGACTAACAAAGCTAGTAATCTTCTCCACTCTACAATCAATGACAAATTTTAAAAAAACGTGGCAGTAGAGTACCCTCAATGGATTTAGCTGGGCTAATTTTAGCCTGCTGAAACCTCAGGGTTATCAGTTGCAATTAGATTTTCTGTAACATAAAAAAAAAATCATGAATAATAGTGGCATAAACAAGAGGGAAGGACGTTTTAATTCCCCTCCCCAAAAAGTCGTGTAGTCAGGCCACATCCACATGGCACTTAAGTGTTAGGACCCAGGTTCCTTTCACCTTGTGGTTCTGGCATGCAGAGTTTCTGTCCCAAGATCACCTCGTGGTTCAAAAGGGCTACTTGAGCACCAACCACATAATCCAAATTTCTACCAACAGGAAGGATGAAGTAGGGGGAAATGACATGCTTTCTCACTTTAAAGATACTTGCTGGAAATTGCAACTTGTACTTCATTTTACACCTCATTGGCCAAAACTTAACCATGTGGCCAAACCCAGCTGCAGGAAGTTGAGAAATGTAGTCTTTTTTCCAAGTAGTCATGTGCCAGCTTAAAATTAGGGGTTGTATTGCTAACCCCTGTGTAGCCTCATCTCACTGTGCTCACCCCTACTCTCTGAGCTCTGCCACACTGGCCTGCTCCCAGTGCCTTGACTAGATCAGGCTCCCTTACAACAGAGGGTCTTTGTATGTTCTCTTTCATTGTCTGAGCCACTCTTGTCCCATGGCCTACCATCCTTATCTATCTATTAATAAACCCCATCTATCCTTCAGATCTGACTTGAAACAACACCTTCAGAGGAAAGCCTTCCTTTACATCAAACTAGGTTGAATGCCCTACTATACGGTCTCAGGGTGCATACCCTTCTTGTTTGTAGTACTTATCACTGTTATAGTTTGACATTTACTTGCATGGTTAGTTGATTAATGATTATCTCCTCCTTCAGGCAGTAAGTCTGTCTTATTCACTACTGTATCTCTAATACTTTGTTTAATACCTGGTGCTTAGAAGGTGTCCAGTAAATATGAGTTAAACAGGTTAATACCATTTAAATGTCTGCTTTACAAACATGGTGCCAAATTCCCTAAAAAAAATAAAAAATAAAAAATAAATTTTAAAAAAACTATTTTTGGGGCAAAGGACACAAACAGAAACTTCTCAAAAAAACCATAAATGTGGCTAACAAGCATAAGAAAAAATGCTCAACATCACTAATCATTAGAGAAATGCAAATCAAAACTGCATGAGACACCATTTCACACCAGTCAGAATAGCTATTATTTAAAAAGTCGAAAAATAATAGACACTGGTGAGGTTGCAGATAAAAGGGAATGTTTATGCATGCTGATGGGAATGTAAATTAGTTCTGTCTCTCTGGAAAGCAGTTTGGAGATATCTCAAAGAACTTAGAAATACCATTGGACCTAGCAATCCCATTACTTGATATATACCCAAAGGAATATAAATCATTCTGCCATAAAGACACCCGCATACATGCATTCACTGCAGCACTATTCACAATAGCAAAGACATGGAATCAACCTAGATGCTTACTAACAGTAGATTGGATAAAGAAAATGTGGTATATATACATCATGGAACACTATGCAGCCATAAAAATAGTGAAATCATGTACTTTGCAGCAACATGGATGGAACTGGAGGCCATTATCCTAAGCAAATTAATTTAAGAACAGAAAACCCAATACTGCCTGTTCTCACTTATAAGTAGGAGCCAAATATTGGGTGCTCATGGACATAAAGATGGCAACAACAGACACTGGGGACTACTTGAGAGTGAAAGGTGGGAGGAGGGTGAAAAAATCATTTGTACACCAAACCCTAGTAACCATGTAACAAACCTTGTAACTCATAACCATGTAACAAACCTGCACACGTATCCCCTTGAACCTAAAATGTAAGTTAGAAGGTAAACAAAAACATATTTGTGATAAATATAAGATGTATAAGATGTACAACTAATTACAAAGTTATTTTTTTCCATTTTGCTTGCCTAAATTATGATTGTATACAAAATAAAAATATGAATATTTTCTTGCCCATAATCTGGAAACTCTGAAGCTTTTTTTGGGAAGAGGGATATGGAGTAGTTGCTTATATTAGTGAATGTGGGCATGAGGCATTGGGGTAGGAGTTTTATTTCTATTTTTAATCTTCCCAGGTGTTTTCTCCTTCATTCCCAAGCTCCTTTGCAGCTGGCTTTAAATTTTTGCATTGAGTCATCCTTGAATACATTTCCTAAATATACTCTAATCAAAGTAGCAGCCTTCCTTTAGTATTTCAGCCAGTCTGATGTAATTCTAACAACACAGACAACAATTTCATTCCTCTAACTTGAATAGTCTTCTATCAGCAGCTTTATTGAAAAATCCCCTCGTGTGCAATTTACCAGCACTTTCTGTTTAGGGGTGATGGTAATAGGCCTTGTTCAGGGAATCAAAACTGAACAACTCCCAAAACTAATCTTTTACTGGAGTTGAGTCACATCTTTCTATATTTCTTTTGTGTAAAAACAGCCACAAAAAATAAAATGACTACGGGAGAGAGAACAAATAATCAAGAGCTGACTATATTTGTGGTGTTTTCCAACTGTGGCTTCTACATGACTTCCTTGTTAAATTATCTTGAATCTTATTGTCCTTAATAATGATGAAATGATAATAGAGTCATAGCAAATATTTATTGAGTGCTTACTATATGCCATGCAGAGCCATCAAAATAAAACACTAAGGAACACTATGCTAACCTAATATTGTAAAACCTAACACACTAGAACGCCCTATGTTTGAAACTCACTGTGTCTGGCAATATATACTATTTATATATAAATGACACAAAAATCTTCTTCCAGCAAATTGGTAAGCATGAGTCATAAGATTTCTTGAGCTCTTCTCCTTCCACATACAAATCTTGATATGTATTATGGATACTCTTCCTCCTCACTTGAGTTTGAGATTATTAACTCAAGCTACCTCCTTGGGTCTTCACTGACTTATTTCTTAAGTGTCTTTCATCTAATGCATTGATGAGCACTCACAGCCAACAGACTTCAGGCAGCCCACCTGGCTTTGTGACACTGTCTACAATACAACTGCAGAAACAATAAGTGAAAATATTAGTATTGATAAATGATATTCCCACTCATATATACATATTTGTAAAACCCTGCCCATGTTTTCTCTTGCCTTCAGGTCTCTACACATTCTGTTCCCTCTGTCTGAAACCTGCAGCCTGCTTCTGCCTAGCAAACTCTGAACCATCTATCACTTATCAGCTTTCATATCTCTCTAAATCTAGTTATCCAATCAGTAACCCTATTGTATAGCATTTACCATACTATGTTATAAAAGTGCTATACATTTGTCTGTAATGCCCAATGAATTATAAGCTTTAGAACAGTAAAGACTGTGTCTTCTCTTGATTTATTTTCTGCATCAAAAGCAAGCAAAATAAGAATTCATGTTCATATATATTAAAAAATGTATTGACTATTTATTATAGACCTGGACAATAACTATGAAGGTATGCTTTCAACACTGATTAATGGCCTGCTATAAGTTGCCCAATTCTCAAACATAAACCACAAATTCTTCTACTTTTGTTGCAAAAGCAATAGCTCTACAGTCTTGTGGATATAAACAAAACCAACCCACCTATCCCAATTCCAAAATAAATTAACACTTCTGTATTTCTTGCCATCAATTGTATCTTCAGTAAGTAATTTGTTAGAGAGAATGGTAGAATTATGGTAGATTATTCATGTGATAATTTATTTAAATATATAAATAGACTGACCATGTTTCTTATCTGCTCAAAACTTCCAGTGATGCCTTAATATCTGTACAATGAAAACCCATATTTCTGAGGCTGATATTTAAGGCTAGTCATGATCTTGCACCTTCCTACCTTTCCAGCCCTTTCTTCCCAACCCATCACACACTTGGTATTTTAGGCAAATCAATTTGTTATTCCCTAATACGTGCAATCTTTGATCATAATGATAATAACCAACCCTCAAAGAGTCTTCATTGTATGCCAGCCCCTCTTCTAAGTGCTTTACATATGTTAACTCAGGTAATCTTTACAACATTGTTAGGTGGCTATCACCATTCTCTCTGTTTTAGAAATGAAAAACTTGAGGCGCCTTGCTTAAGGTCACACAGTATGTAGGAAAGCCTGGCTGTGATCCCAGACAAGTTTAGCTCTGGGGCAATGTTCTGAATCATTATGCTCCCTGCTTCACTATTCTCTTCCTTCTACCTGTCCCCACCTCTGCATTTCTGAATCCCATATACAGCTTTCAAGTCTCAACTCAAATGGCACCTTCTATATGAAGACTTTCTTGATCTCCCACTATCCTTGTTTCTCCTGAAATCCCCTAGCCTCTTGCCAATATTTACCTTCTAATGGAGCTGACTTTCTAACCTGTCTATATTTGAATGTATTTGCCTTTGCCTTACCTGAATTAAGCTCCTTAAAGTCGGAACCTTATTTTCATTACTGATCTTTGTTTTAACCCCAGTACACATAGTTTGTAGTTTCATTCATAACAGGTATGTAATAAATTTTTTTTTGGAAATTGAAGAAAAAGGAGGCAAACAATGAAAAAAGAATGCGATAAATGGATTATCCTCTGATATTTTATTATATATATATATATATATATTTTTTTTTTTTTTTTTGAGACAGAGTCTCGCTCTGTCGCCCAGGCTGGAGTGCAGTGGCCGGATCTCAGCTCACTGCAAGCTCCGCCTCCCGGGTTCACGCCATTCTCCTGCCTCAGCCTCCCGAGTAGCTGGGACTACAGGCGCCCGCCACCTCGCCCGGCTAGTTTTTTGTATTTTTTTAATAGAGACGGGGTTTCACCGTATTAGCCAGGATGGTCTCGATCTCCTGACCTCGTGATCCACCCGTCTCGGCCTCCCAAAGTGCTGGGATTACAGGCTTGAGCCACCGCGCCCGGCCTTATTTTATTATATTTTAATGCCACATTCAAAGTCACTGAACACATTTGTCCAAATAAAATAAGTTATAATAAACTGAGAAAACTATCTAAGACTTTTCTTATCCTTGCCACTGTATCATTTTTCCCAATCACCCTTTTGTTTTTCTGACAAATATCTACCTTAAGGACTATCCTTAAGGACTGAGCTTAAATGGCACTTCCTCCCAAGGCTGTTCTTGAGGATGTCCATCTAATAACCCCAGGGATGGTGACAGATTTCTTCTGTATCTCCTATGGCACTTCTGCCTAACATTACACAGTCCATTGGGTTGTGTTGAGGTGTTTACTTGACTTCTCATTAGGCTAGGAGTAGAGGGCCATGGACTTCATCTTTATGTGGCTGGAGGAATTAGCTGAGGAACCCTGTCCCCACACTCACAGCCTTTAATCAGACAAAACCCCATTGCTAAATATAGACTATAACCTATGCTGCACTTATCCCAGAGTAACAAAAAGTTGCCATCCTGTACTACTCTGGTGGTTATTAATGCATAGAGCTGCTCTGGACAGGTTTCTCACCAACAAAGAAAATGTTCTTACTTCAATATCAGTTTAGATTTTACCGTCTCTGAGAATAACATCAACACTTTCTCTTAGAAGCTTTTGCTTACATTATAGGTTAGCCAGTACTATGGTTTGAATTTTTATCCCCTCCAAAACTCATTTTGAAATTATTTGCCAATATGACCAAATTAAGAGGTGAGACTTTTGAGAAGCCATGAGAGTTCCACCCTTGTTGGTGGGATTGGTACCCTTGTGAAAGGAAAAGTTTGGCCCCCTCTTGCTTTCTCTTGCCCTTCCACCTTCTGCCATTGGATGGCACAGCAAGAAGGTCTTCAGAAGATGCTGGCTCCTCTATCTTGCACTTCCTAGACTCCAGGACCATAAGAAATTTCTGAATTTTCTGTTCATTATAAATTACCCAGCCTGTGTATTCTATCATGGCAGCACAAAATGAACTAAAACATCCAGTAAAGGAACCAACAGGTCTGCAACTTTGCTGGTGGGAGTTTTAAGAAGGAAACTCATGTTGAGGCCTCCCCTGACTAGAGGACTGTAGCCAAACCCTTCCTTCACTCATACAGCCCATTTTCCCTTAAAGCGTAGGCTTTCCTGGGATTTTTATACTTGGCAGTAGAGAGGAGAGCTAGATTTTTTTTTTTAACACTAAGAAGCTTGCTTGAAAAAGGGTTGTTTTGGCTGGGTATGGTGTCTCATGCCTATAATCCCTGCACTTTGGGAGGCTGAGACAAGAGTATCACTTGAGCATAGGAGTTCAACAGCAGCCTTGGTAACACATTGGAACACTTGTCTCTACAAAAAAAAAAAAAAAATGTTTTAAATAAAAAATGGTCAGGCATGGTGGTGTGCTTGTAGTCCCAGCTACACGGGAGGCTAAGGTGGGAAGATTACTTGAGTCTGGGGAGTTGAGGCTGCAGTGAGTCATGATTGTACCACTGCATTTCAGTCTGGGCAGCAGAGTGAGACCCTTTCAAAAGAAAGAAAGGAGAGAGAAAGAAAGACAGGGAGGGAGGGAGGGAGGGAGGAAGGAAGGAAGGAAGGAAGGAAGGAAGGAAGGAAGGAAAGAAGGCAGGCAGCGAGAAAAGAAAGAAGAAAGAAAGAGAGAAAAGAAAGAAAGAAAGAAAGAAAGAAAGAAAGAAAGAAAGAAAGAAAGAAAGAAAGAAAGAAAGAAAGAGAAAGAAAGAAAGAAAGAAAGAAAGAAAGAAAGAAAGAAAGAAAGAAAGAAAGAAAGAAAGAAAGGAAGGAAGAAAGAAAGAAAGAATTTTTTGTGGGACAATTAGCCAAAAAAGCCCAAAATAGCCTGAGGGTAGGCATGCTATCCCCTGGCAGCTAGCTAAGGTGACTGGGGAGTTGTGGTCTAATTTCTCTGAGATTCAAGGTAAAGTACAATTGAGCTAAACTGTCTCTTCTAATTGTAATTTCCTCTGCTTTCATTCTCTAATGTGGAAATTCCCAGTCTCAGATAGTGCTTTAGGGCTGCTGAAGACAGTGGGTGGTGACAGGAAAATGCAACTTGTCCCACTCCTCCATCTTGGGCCTCAGTGGAGAAAAGGTGTCAATGGTACTAAGTGGTGCTGAGCTTCAAGTGTTATTGCAAGATGACTGGGAGCAAAGCTGGGGTAGAAGAAGACCCATGATGCTAAAGGAATAGCTGAAAGCAGACATGCACACAATGGAGTAATACAAAAACTTTGGGTTTCTCCAAAGGAAAGGAAAGCACCACTCCCTGAGGACAAAAGAGAGTTATAGAAAAAAATCCTATAATAGACATTCAGTAAATGTTTAATATCAATCGAAAACCCAAAAAGAAATATTTCTACTGCTCTTCTGAAAGTCAAAGACAGAAAAATTAGACACTTGAACAAAATAATTCTTCATATAGTGAGAAGGACGAAGTATAGTTGAATCGATAAGAGCTATTCTCTAGGCAATGCTGTCCAATAGAACTGTCTTCAATGTTGAGAGATTATGGATTACACTGTCTATGCAGTCCAACATGGCAGCCCCAGCCACATGTTGCTATTATGCACTTAATATGTGGCTAGTACAATTAAAAACTAAATTTTAAATTTTAATTAATTTAAATTTAAATTAAATGCATGTGCTGATAGCTACCATACTGAACAGTGCAACTTTAGACTCATGCTGACTTAGATTTGATTCCCAGCTGTACCTTTTACAACTCATGTGCTCTGAAGTAAGGCAATAAGCCTTTCTAAACTTTAGTGTCCTAATGTGTAAAATGCAAATATTAATAACACTCTTTTGAGAGTGTTGAGGATTAAATGAAATAATGCATGTAAGTGCTTAACAGTACCTAGCACCAAGTACATGCTCAATGTATGTTAGCAAATTATTTAACATAAAGATAGATGACAGTAATATGAACTACAAGCTTTTTTATCAATTGGAATAACAGAAGAATAGTTATTTTAATAAAGAAAGAGTTGGTCTCTGTTCCATTGCCATATTTTATTTTCTTCATAGCACTACCATTCTCTAGAAGCTATATTATTAATTTATTCATTACATGGTTTTTATCTGTTTGCAATGCAAGAACAGTATATAAGTTCACAAGTTTTTTTTTTTTTCTTCTTCCTCTTCTTTTTCATAAGCCCAATATCTTGTTGAGTACCTAGCCCATAATAGGTTCTTCCTAAGCAGTTATTGAGTAGATTAATAACTTAACAAATTAACCTAATCTTATTCATGATTTCAAAAAACCTTAGGGATACTACTGCTTACCAAAAGAGAAAAGAAAAGATGCTTTTTCTCCCACAATGGCTAGTGCATAGTGAAAGACTAATGATGGATAAATACAGGATGATTTCATAAATCAGTATGAATCAATTAAGACCAAAGCAAATGCTACCTTTTTTGAGATTTGGAACTTCAACTCTTCGGATTCTTTTATTACATAATTGCTCAAAACTTAGTGAGTAATTTAGATTACTATACATATAATTTGCCAACAAAAATGATATTCTGTCAAAATTAATTGCCTTTTATTTTTGTCAAACCTATTTTTAAAGAATTCAATCAAAATACTAAAACATTTTCCAGAAAACAAAGCTCAATTAACATAAATGAAATGAAGATAACTACGCTTTTATACAATGATGTGCCTCAAATACATTTTTCATGCTTTAATACTCAGCAAAAGTACAACATAATAAACTTTTAAAAAACAATGAAATTGTCTCCAATTTGCAGATCCACCATAGTCAAAATATATTGTTAATAAAATTAACATTCACATAATGGCACTGCCACCAAAGTATAATTAATATAAACCGAACTAGATTATAATTTACTGAGAAGAATACTCCACTAATTGCCAAAGAAGTGCCTGAATAGTGATTGACACCTGTAGCACACAGAAATACAGTCAGGTTTTACAATCTCAGAGAATCTTTAATCTAATGCTTGAAGGTGGGAGGAGAAGAGATTAGAAAACATACTCTACTTCAGACAGAAAAATTGGTATTTTTTATTTGATTGCTTTCTTCCTCTTTAAATTATTGGGTATGAGCGTCAGGTCTATGGGCAGGGAAGTGAATAGGTTTGCATCATACATTTAGATCCAAAATAACAATCATTATAATAGATAACATGTAATTCTTACTATCTGTTCATCACTGTTCTAAGACTTTATTTGTAAATTGTCCAATCCACATTTTCCCTGGCCAGATAATTCAAAGCCAACATTTCCAAACTAAATTCATTACCCTTCCCATGTTTAAAGAAAAACTTTAGACACAATAAATTTAACAAAATTTATTTGCACAGAGTGACTCATGACTCAGGAAGCACTCAAAACCAGAGCAGGTTCACAGAGTTCCACCCAGCAGTGTGAGCAGTGAGGTTTCCTAGGCCAAACACAGAAGCAAAATAGAGAAATCACCTGATTGGTTACAGCTAGATATCTTCCTTATTTGGGCATGGTGTGATGAGGCATTTGCCTTATTTGGGCATGGTATTATCAATTGGCTTCCTGTGATTGGCTAAAGCTGTACTACTTGTCATTGGCTGAAACCTGGGTATTTGTTAGAAAAAAATATATTCCTAATTTAGGTTTCAACTTGTTTATGCACTAAGTTAGGTAGTAATTTGTTATGTAAGAACCGAAAGTACTCAGAGAGCCTCAGGCTAATGGCCTGCTGCCTATTTAATTACACACCCATGAACTTGCAAATCATTTGAGTAATTTTCTTAACTATTTATTGGTGGAAATGCACCCTCTTAAAGAAAATCTGGGTCCAGGCACAGTGGCTCACCAGTAATCCTAGAGCTTTGGGAGGCTTAGGTAGGAGGATCACTTGAGGCCAGGAGTGTAAGACCAGCCTGAACAACATAGTGAGAGCCTCTCTACAAAAAATTTTTACAACTAGCCAAATGTGGTGGTGCATACCTGTAGTCTTAGCTACTGGGGAGGTTGAAGCAGGAGATCACTGGAGTCCAGGAGTTTGAGGTTGCAGTGAGCTATGATTGCACTACTGCACTCCAGCCTAGGCTACCAAGTGAGACCTCATCTCTAAAAAGAAAAAAAACCTGAAAAATTAAAATATATATACAAAACCGATGAGTTTAATATTGGGTATGTTGAAAATGCATGCATGATACATGACATAATTAAAATACAACTTTGCTTTTGGCTCTCAATTATCTTACTAAAATTTATTCAGCTGGGTAGTTTCCTACACCAGAATAAAAACTCTATCAGGTCTAAGAATTTTTAAATTCCACTCTTCAGTGACAGTTATACAATGAGTTTAGTCACATCAAAAAAAGCCTCAGTTCCAGAGAGCAGAATGGTGGTTGCCAGGGGCCCAGGGTAATGAAGAGTTACTGTTTATGCAGAATGAAAGAGTTACGAAGATGGATGATGGTGATGCTTGCACAGCATTATGAATGTATTTGATAACACCAGACTGTACACTTAAGAATGGTTAAGCTGGTAAATCTTATGTTATATGTATTTTACCACCATAAAAATAATTGGTGAAAAAGTCTAATTCAAATATTATATGTGCAGCTACACACAATAATTGAAACTCTGAACTTGACTAAATGCTCCTGCTCTCATTGACTCCCCCATAAGGCTGGAAGTCTGCAGTGAGAAAGGCACTTGTGATAGCTGCTTCTCTGTTTGTTCAAAATGCTTTCCCCAGCTGGGTCATGAGTCCTGGCCCTCTTGTGTGGGTTCAGAGGAGGGAGAAAGGGAAAGGGGCAAGAGAGGACTAACTTATCATGAACTGGTCTCATATTGCATGCTCCTAGCTAGTGATTTCAGCTGACCTCCCTCTCTGGTGGGGTTTTACTGGGTTTCTCTCTCTGTATTTTACCACTGTGCCACTCTCTCCTGCAGTATCCCTGACCCAGAAGGCTGACTTGCCCTTATAGGTGGTCACTTATAACTCCTTTCTCAGGCATACTTCCGTACTCTTTCTGCTGAGGACTTCATTCCAGGAGGCCTATGGGACAGATGCAGAATTCCACTGGATCACTACTCCTGTGCAGCCCACATCTAGTGCATTTGAAACATGCATCCCTTGCCTTGACAATGTATTTGATGCAGGCTGATCCCAGAGTGGCAGCAACCACTGTCAAAGCAATTAATCATCCCTTGTCTCTCCTTCTAGACTTTCTGGACAAGAATCAGACCCCAAACCACAGTTCACCTTAGTTGTCTCAGAGAGAGTCAGGCACCAGTTCTCCTAACTACAGGGAATGCATTTCAAAGTTCACCAAATAGCCCTTTCTTTCACTAAGCTTGGGCAAGTATGTAAAATTCCCTGCCACCTCCCTCCCAAAGGCAGGTGATGAGATTTTAGAGCATGAAAAAAAGTATTCCTAAATACATTTATTTAGCAATCTTCTCTTCCTTCCCATCCTCTGAACATTTTTTATTTCCTTGCTCTGCTAAGTCAGGGAACTGGTTCTCAGAGAATTCCTTTACTAAGTCTTTATTTACAGATATGTCCCACTCTCCATTTGCCTATCAATAGCTACTATCTTAGTGCCTCTATTGAAACTGAGGCATGAAGAGTCTCACTCTAACATGAATATAAAAGCAAGTTGAAGGCTAAGCTTCTGTAACAGAGAGACCCAGTCAACAAAGATTAAATAAGACTGAGGCTTGACTTTCTGGATCAGAAAGACTGTTCTCTTTATTAATTTAGCACTCAATTTTCTTCCATGTACTCAGCCATCCTCTAAGGATATAGCTCTTAAATCTGTTGCCCCCTGAACCCTTTTATACTCTTAAAAATTATTGAGAACCCATGAAATCTAAAACACTGCCACCACCAAATGTTGGCAAGGATGCTCCACAGCAAGAGAAAAAGCTCATTCATTGATGGTAGAAATACAAAACTGTACAGCAACTTTGGAAGACAGTTTGGCAGTTTCTTACAAAGCTAAACATATGCTTACCATATGATCCAGCAATCATACTCCTTGGTATTTACTCAAATAAATTGAAAACATGTCCAAAAAAAAACCTGCACATGGATGTTTACAGCAGCTTTATTCAAATTGCCAAAACTTGGAAGCAACCAAGATGTCCTTCAGTAGGTGAGTACAAAAATAAACTGTGGTACATCCAGACAATTGAATGTTATTCAGTGCTGAAAAGACATGAACTTTCAAGCTATAAAAAACATGAAAAAACCTTAAACTCATATTATGCAGTGAAAAAAGCAATCTGAAAAGGCTACGTACTGTATGGTGCCAATTACAGGGTACCCTGGAAAAGGTAAAACTATGGAGACAGTAAAATGATCAGTGATTGTCAGGGGTTATGGGGAGGAAGGGATGAGTAGGCAGAGCACAGAAGATTTTTAAGGCAGTAAAACTACTCTGTATGATACTATAATAGTCGATACATGTCATTATACATTTGTCAAAACCCATAGAACGCACAATGCCATGAATAAACTCTAAAGTTTGGACTTTGGGTGATAAGGATGTGTCAATGTAGATTCATCAGTTGTAACAAATGTACCATTCTGGTTTGGGATGTTGGTAGTTGGGGAGTTTGTGTGCATTTGGGGAGGAAGGGTATATGAAAACTCTCTATATTTTCCACTTAATTTTACTGTGTACCTAAAACTTCTGTAAAAAAAAAATCATGTCAAAATAAAATTTCTGAGGACCCCAAAGAGCTTTGGATTTTATGAATTATATCTATCAATGACTATTGCATTCAAAATTAAAACTCAAATTTTTACAATATTTATTCATTCATTCAAAAATAGTACTCAACTCATTATATATGAAAATAAGTAATATATTTCTGGGAAAAATAGATCTATTTGCTAAAACACAAATGTAATGAGAAGAGTGAAATTATTCTGTTTTTGGAAATCTCTTTAATATTAAATACCTGGGTTAATAGAAGTCAGTTAGATTCTCATATATTCTTCTGCATTCAGTCAGTTTCACTGTATCATTTTCATTAAAATGGATGAATAAAAGCCAGCCAGACAGAGTTTTGTAGTTGGAAAATGAAGGGCTACTCTAATAGTCTTTTGAGATAATCATGGCTATTCTTGTTGGATACTATACCAAAATTTAACAAGTTATAGGATAGTTAGGATAGAATACCCTATAGGATTATAGGGGAGTTATACCAAAACTTAATAAGTAATAGGATAGTTGCAGGGTAGAATCTTAAATCTGATATTAATGAACTGTTCATGTTCTATTATATTAAAATCCATTGGTTTATCATGCAATTTACATGGGTTTTTTTTACTATGTGTGAGGTAGTAACATACATTGGTCACTTAGAAAGTACTGGTGAACTGAGTTAATGTAGGTTCAAATTGCATGATAAACCAATGGATTTAAATATAATAGGACATGAACAGTTCATTAATACTAGGTTTAAGAGTCTACCCTGCAACTATCCTATAACTTATTAAGTTTTGGTATAACTCTCCTATAATCCTATAGGATTAACACACTTCATTATGCAATATTTTAAAAACATATTAATTAATATACTGCCAACTTAATCAACAGAAGTATTTAAATATTGGGAAGCTATTGAGGTCGTGGCAGCAAATATAAGTTTTTTTAAAATATATTTTTGCTTATCTGCTCAAATTTTAACATTGGCTGACTTCGTTCATTTTCAAAAAATGTCTGCTGAAATCCCCAAGTCTAAATAACCATAGTTTTTCTGTCTACCTATTTAAATGCGAATGGTGGTACACCACAAAACAACAAAAAGCAAGTTCAGCTATTCAAACACACACGGGCTTTGAGACACCCACCATACTTAGGCAGGCAGCAGAAGAATTGGATGTACACTTGCCATTTTGTCACACTGAATGTCAAAAAAATGTATTCTCAAAGGCCAAGATTTAATAAAATTAATGATTTTTACTACTTCATCAAGGAAAACCTTAGGTGAAACTGGCACTTTTCACCACTGTGTGGTGATGAATCGAATGACTACTTTTACAACAGAATGAACTGCCTAGATTTGTGCTAAGGTGACAGTTTTACCCACCATTAATTCTGCACCCACAGTGTCAACGTCAACATAGTGTATAAAGCAAATAACAAATTAATATTGCAGTGAAAATAGTTTTGACCTCTCAGACCCTCAAAATGTCATGCAAACTTGCAAGAGTCTGCAGACCACACTTCAAGATCAACTATCTTAGAGCTCTGTCTGCATCTGCATGGTCCAAGTTAGTTGACCTCTATATCAGCCTGTTGTATGGGGAAAGCTATTGAAGCAAAATGAGTATGTGTCACTTCTGCTTACATTATACTGGTAAGAACTTGATCACATGGTATTGATTAGCTATTTCTGAGTAACAACCCACCCTGAAAACTTGGCTTAAAGCAACAACCACTTTATTCAGCTCATTATCCCATGCGTTGGTAATACAGACTACATTCAGCTGGGTAGTTTCTGTCTCTATTAGAATCCCTCACACATCTTTCATCATCTGCAGGTCAGCTAGGTGGTTTTCACTGACTGTCAGCTGAGGAGATGAGGTGGTTAACCATGTGTCTCTCACCATCCAGCAGGCCAGTCCAAGCTTAGTCACAGACAACCGTGAAATTCTAAGAGAGGGCAATGGCACAAAAGCCCTATTGAGGTCTAGGTTCAGAGTTGACACAATATCACTCCCACTGCATTCTATTAGGCAAAGCAAGTCATGAGGCCAGCTCATACTCAGAGGGTGTGAAACAGACTCTGCATAATGAAAGGAGAAGCAACAAAGTCACATTGCAAAAGAGTACGAATACAGGGAAAGGAATAATTGCAACTAGTTTACAAGTACTCTACCACACATGGCCAAAATTGGCTGCCAAAAAGGATAATAGAGTCTTCAAATGGCAGCCATAAACTTATGAGTAGGAGGAACATATCTCTTGGGAACATATCAGCAGTTTGTAAAGATTTCCATTGTTTCCCAATTCCAATCAAAATTACCACCAATGTTTTTAGGGAACTTGACAATTTGTTTCTAAAATTTGTTGAAAAGCATGTGGTTTTTCTTTTTTTTTTTTTTTTTTTGCTGGATCATATAATAGCTTTATTATTATTTTCAATAAATGTCATACTTATTTCCACAGTGGCTGTACCATTTTACATTCCACCAACAGTACCCAAGGTTCTAATTACTCTATATCCCCATGCTTGTTATTTTTTAAATATTAGCCATTGTAATGTGTGTGAAGTGATATCTCATTACAGTTTTGATTTTCATTTTTCTAATGATTACTGATATTGAACATCTTTATGTGTGCTTATTGGCCATTTGTATATCTTCTTTAGAGAAGTATCTATTCAAGTCCTTTGCTCATTTTTTATTTGGTTTGTCCAGGCAACTAAGTGGAAGCTAGATATTCTCAGTCTTAACCATAGTGCTTCCCAAGTCCATATACTGTGAGTACAGGTTTATAGGAACATTCATAATGTGCCATTGTAGAACAGAAAATGAACAGCCAGTCACTGTGTTTATCTCAACACAAATATGGCATGCCATAGAAATATTCGAAACTCAGTTCACTCCCTAAAATATTTTGCATCTGGTTGTTAAAATACTACTTTAGAAAATCAAGGTTAGGTTTGAATAATAAGACCCACTTCCTCACACCCCAGCAGTGTTTGATGCAGCAGTAAAAGCAATTGCATATAGGTGAAAAATATTTAAGTATTCTTTGTGCTTAGTAGCTTAAATGAGATATTGAATGCTTCACAGTTTTCTCCCACTGATATCCATAGAAGGCTTTCAAGACAGAATTAAAGAAGAGGGAAAAAAATCATCTTTGCCTCTGGAAATAGGAAATGAAAACTTTAAGGAGAAAAAAAAAACAATAATATTTACTTTCAAAGTGCTTTTTTTATTGTTGGTTTTGTTTGCATTTTTCTTTGTTTTACTTGACTTTTTGGCCCAAGCACCTTAATGTGTTGTATCCCCAAATATTGCATAATTGTATATTACAGTGAGGCATACATACCTCACACACATATATGTTCTCAGAGTATTTTTAAAAATCACTCTAAGATGGGCATGAGTGGGAATTGCCCATGGGTAAAAAAATATATTTAGACAGAGTCATTAAGATACAGTATTTGATAGCACAGCAGGGTGACTACCATCAACAATAACTTATTGTATATTTTGAAACAACTAAAAGAGTATAATTGGATATTTTGTAACACAACAAAAAGAATAAATGCTTGAGGTGATGGATACCCCATTTACCCCGATGTGATTATTACCCATTGTATGCCTGTATTAAAACATCTAATGTACCCTATAAATATATACACCTACTATGTAGCAACAAAAATTACATACCTACTACATGCCTACTATGTAGCAACAAAAATTAAAAATATTTTTT